>NC_056747.1:428980612-429043112 GCF_019279795.1 Protopterus annectens | reverse complement strand
AACATCACACTAGTTACTATATGTTAACGATTTAAATGTTATATTTATACTAACCAATGTAATAATTAAATAAAATAAAAAATATTAATTAAAAAATATATTTACAATGAAAAATTAACCATGTTATTATTGAATAATTGATTAATTAATAACTTAATGATAAAGTACTTAAAAGAATATATTTGGGGTCAAAAAGTCTAGGGTCGAACTGTCCACTAAAAAATCATATATACAATACATATAAATTTATACATAAAATTGTATAGAAAGGCATTGGGGTTGAACCGTCCGGGGGCAAACAGTCCGGGGTCAAATAGTCCTGCTTCCATATATATATATACATATATATATATATATATATATATATATATATATATATATATATATATAAATAGGCTCTTGGCTACATTGCAGATCCCATATATACTTTGAGAAAAATGTTTTGTGCCATGAGGGAGTGGAGAATCAAGGAGACCAAAGAGACCATGTACTTTATGAGCTATCATATCTTTTTAACTATGTCCTGATTAGTGAATGTGTATTGTGTATTTGATTTTTTATAATACATTCAGCAGTTCATTACTGATTGTTTGTGCCATGTGTGCTTACTACACTACTTTGTCTGTAAATGTGTCATTTCTTTATGTTCTCTATGTTTTATATTATTGTTTGAACTATTTTAGCAGCTCACCTCAGGTATATACAAACAGACTCTTGGCTCAGTGTTACATTGCTGGTTGACAAGTAAATGGACTATATCAATAGTTAAACATAAGCATACTATAATGAAATTCAAGGTAATGATCACTTACTTTTGGAAAATGGCTATGTTGTTTAAAAATCAAAACAAGAAAAACTGTAAAAAATACAAGGAATCATGAACTAATATAAACCAGGCGAACTTTTAGGACTGACAGTAGTTTTTGCCCCAGTATCCCATCAAATATGTCTCAGGATTCCACTGTATGAGCAATCCCCCTTCAGTATTAATTCTTTCCTTTGAGGTGACGTAATCACTACAGACAGTCTCCTTTGAGGGGCAAAACCTTATCTCATTGCAACTGTTTGCCTTTATCTAGTTCACTAAATGAATATGTTGTGTGAAGAAATCAGCCATGAGTGTCAATGTTTTTTGCAGTTTTGTTATACTGCACTTGCTTAATTATCATCATCATCACTACCAACCCCCTTTTTTCCATTTCTTAAGTAGGATCAGGATGTCATAACAACTATCGCCATCCCTTTCAATTGAATGTCGCTGTAATACCTCTGTCAATAAGCATGCCTGACTGTTGCAGGTTTTCTCTCACAATCCATCCATATCTTTGCTAGATACCACATCTCCTGTTGTCTTCCTCTTGCATCTCCCAACTCATCCTTCCTGCATCATTTTCTGCTTTCCAGCATGTGTCCAAATCATCATAATCTGTTCTCTTTGAGTGTAATAATAAATTGCAATTTATGTTTTACAGAATAACCTGGCTGAGCAACTATCCCCTCTCAGAGCCAGTCACAACTCCCATGCAAATAAAGATGTTTTTACCACACCAGTTACAATCTACTGTCACCCCCTTCTTAGAAACAATCAATCCACAAACCTTTATGTATCCTACTTTTGCATTACCCCCTTGAAAGAACAATATCTAAAGAGCCCAGAAAAAAATCCGTGTTTAGAACAATGCTGTAGATGTGAGGAAGCCCAAGTACTCTGGTTGAAAACAACCATCTTGTATATCTGAACATTTTCTCTGTTGGAATAAAGCTTTTCGTGGATCAAGAAGAAATAAGCCTGTGGAAACCATTTTGACAAAACTACTGAATTACTTTAACTTGTACTAACTGTTCTTAACTGATGGTACTTGTGTATTGCCTCTAAATTAAGTTTCCTTTTCAGCTGTGTTCACTGGTCCCCTAGTACGCTTCTGGTTGCGATTCTTACTCCCACTCACCAGATGGATAGCATATTCCACTGTGTTATTAGAATTAGTGATCAACTCACTGCAACCAGAGTACATTGTAAAGATATGGCACTATTCATAATCTCAGCTTATGTCTCACAGCAGGGTTGTGACAGGTAGGAACAGAATGCATTCAGGCAGCAACTGAAAGCCCTACTAGTCAAAGCAGGATAATATGAGTTGGTGCTGATAATGGGAGACCTGAATGCTTATACGGGGACAGACAGAACTGGATATGAGGACTGCATAGGTCCACACCAGTGAAGCAACAGAAATAATGCAGGAGAGGCAATTCTAGACTTCCATCTGGCAAATGGCTAGATAGTGGACAATGCATGGTTCAGCAAGACAGATAGTCACAAGATTACATACAAGAGTGACCAACATGCAACTCAAGTACACTTCCTCCTTGTAAGGAAAGGGCACTGGAGTAAAAACAAAGATTTCCAAGTTATCCCCAGTAAAACAGTTAGCTCATAACATAAACCAGTGGTTGCCACAATCAGCAGCAAGTAGTGGTAAGAGAAGGCTCTAAGGTCAACAGAGACTAGGTTGAAGTCCTGGAAATTGACTGGAGAGAAAGCACAAGAGTTCAAGGAAATACTCAGGTCTCTATCACCTAAGGGAAAAGAGGAAATATGTGGGGCTGAAGAAGAATGGCAGCACCTCAAAACAGCATGTGTGAGGACTACAGAACAGGTATGTGGCTGAGCCAGGTATGGGAATGATGTACATAAGGAAGGTTGGTGGTAGAATGCAGAAATCCAGGAAGTTATCAAAAGAAAGAAGAAATACAGGGAAATGTGGGAGACAGAAAAAACAGTTGACAAAGGTGAGACAGCAGTTGCAGTAACAATAAGCAAGACATTAGAGGCAGTCTACCAGCTTCTGGAATATGACTCAGCAGAAGGCACAAGGAAATGAAACAGGTTTCATGTCAGAGACAGAAAGATAAGGAAGATAATCATCAGACCCTTTCATAAGGGGATTCTAACAACATCCTGCTCAGCAGTCCACAGGACATAAAGTGATGATGGCAGGAGCGACACTTTCATAAGGCGATTCTAACAACATCCTGCTCAGCAGTCCACAGGACATAAAGTGATGATGGCAGCAGCGAACCTTTCATAAGGCGATTCTAACAACATCCTGCTCAGCAGTCCACAGGACATAAAGTGATGATGGCAGCAGCGACACTTTCATAAGGGGATTCTAACAACATCCTGCTCAGCAGTCCACAGGACATAAAGTGATGATGGCAGCAGCGACACTTTCATAAGGGATTCTAACAACATCCTGCTCAGCAGTCCACAGGACATAAAGTGATGATGGCAGCAGCGACACTTTCATAAGGGATTCTAACAACATCCTGCTCAGCAGTCCACAGGACATAAAGTGATGATGGCAGCAGCGAACCTTTCATAAGGCGATTCTAACAACATCCTGCTCAGCAGTCCACAGGACATAAAGTGATGATGGCAGCAGCGACACTTTCATAAGGGGATTCTAACAACATCCTGCTCAGCAGTCCACAGGACATAAAGTGATGATGGCAGCAGCGACACTTTCATAAGGGGATTCTAACAGCCTGCTCAGCAGTCCACAGGACATAAAGTGATGATGGCAGCAGCGACACTTTCATAAGGGATTCTAACAACATCCTGCTCAGCAGTCCACAGGACATAAAGTGATGATGGCAGCAGCGACACTTTCATAAGGGATTCTAACAACATCCTGCTCAGCAGTCCACAGGACATAAAGTGATGATGGCAGCAGCGACACTTTCATAAGGGGATTCTAACAACAGCCTGCTCAGCAGTCCACAGGACATAAAATGATGATGGCAGCAGCGACACTTTCATAAGGGGATTCTAACAACAGCCTGCTCAGCAGTCCACAGGGCATAAAGTGATGATGGCAGCAGCGACACTTTCATAAGGGATTCTAACAACATCCTGCTCAGCAGTCCACAGGACATAAAGTGATGATGGCAGCAGCGACACTTTCATAAGGGATTCTAACAACAGCCTGCTCAGCAGTCCACAGGACATAAAATGATGATGGCAGCAGCGACACTTTCATAAGGGGATTCTAACAACAGCCTGCTCAGCAGTCCACAGGGCATAAAGTGATGATGGCAGCAGCGACACTTTCATAAGGGGATTCTAACAACATCCTGCTCAGCAGTCCACAGGACATAAAGTGATGATGGCAGCAGCTTCTGAATGAAGAAAACACCCCAGAGAAGCTGCAATTACATCATAGCTATGCAACTACAGACTTGGGAAATTCAAGTTAAGGGATGGGGCAAATTCCCCCCTTTGGGGGAATTGAGATAATTTCCCTCCCTGTTGTATATGCAGAAAGCAACCTCCCCCGTGAATATTTATGTTGTTTCTCTTTTTTTCGGGGGGGGGGTGCATAAGGAAAGTATTAGGTTAACTTTGTTAATCTTTAATAGTACATTGTTTTTATAGGGTTATGCTGAGTTGTGTTTTCATAACTTAGCCCAAAGGTAATCCATCTTATTATTGATAATGTTTGAGGTGAGATGGGATTTTGATCATGTGCTTGAGACTGAATGAGCTATGAGTGGTTCAGACTCTTTCACCTGTTATGAAACCATAAGAAGATATTACTGTTGCCTATATCTGAAAGGTGGTTCTTATCACATGTATGACATGATTAAGTGTATTGGCTATGCTGTGAGCTGTACCACTAAATGTTGAAGTCTGGCAAAGTTACGAGTGAATAGTCATCAGGTCAATACAACTTTTACAACACTTCTTAAATTATTGGAGCTGCTTCCTATCTCACTATAATTACTGCATTTTCCATGTATTTGTTACCTGTAATATTGATGACAAATTCACCACCGTAACAGGTACAAGCAAGCAAAATCAGAGGGTAACGCTACTCAATGCTAGAAGTCTAACCCTCAAAATGCATTCACTCAAGGCACTCCTTAAAATGGAGAACATCGACATCTGTGCAGTGACAGAGACCTGGTTCAAGGCTTCAGAGAGCACCCTTGCATTACCAGGCTAGAATTCATACCACACCTTTCGGCCACCTAACCTGGACTGAAACACTAAAGGTGGAGGCATGTCCATATTCATTAAGGATATCCACACCTCCAGGATAGTTGCTCAGCATAATGTATCTGAGATTATCCAAGTGCAACTAACTATGGGAAGAACGCAATCCAAATTGCAACTTGCTACAGATCCCCACCATGCCCCAGGATTTCCACTCTTCATTTCTTGATACACTGGAAAATATTAGGGTAAAACCCAACACTCTAATAATGGGTGATTTTAACTACCCCATCATTAACTGGGAAAACTACTATGTACCAACTCTTTTGCTCAATGTTTTCTGGAATTCATAAATTTCAGCACCTTGGATCAACTTATTCACACCCCCACCAGGGGCAGCAATATCCTAGACCTGGTCATTACCAACATGGGTGACCGGTGTTCCACACCAGAGACCAATTCCTCTTTAGTCAGATCTGACCACAAGTTAATCAGCCTAGACATCCACATCCTGCCCCCACTCCCCATTAGGGAAACCACCGTAAAAAATTTCTCCAAAGCCAACTTCACGCTTCTTAAGACAGAAGTGGCAAACTTCACAACACCCATGCAGACGGACAATAGAGGTATGACTGTTGAATCCTACACAAATGCACTTTATAAGCACCTACACGAGTGCATAGATCGTGCCATCCCTAACAGATCCAAGATTCTATCCTTCAAAAAAAGGAAGCCAATCTGATGGTCCCCTGCCATAAACAAACTCTACAACAGAAGAAAGAAACTGTTGGAAAAAAGAGTAAAATCCCATGACTGGAAAAACTTCCTGGTCAGCCTCAGTAAGAAGCTGAGATCCCTCATAAAATCCTCCTAAGCTAGTTATGAAAACAAAATCGCCACTGATTCTAAAGACAACCACAAAGCATTCTATAGCTATGTCAAGATTCTCAATGGCAACACTCAGATCTGCTCTGAGTTACAGCACAATGGCACTAAATATACAGAACCAACTGATATTGCCAACATCCTGGCAGATAAGTTCAGTGCTAACTTAAACCCCCACCCCCTAAAGGGCCCATCTCTACACCAGAAGAATGCTAAGTTCCTGTAATCATGGCTGCACAGGTAAAAACCACACTTTCAAAAGCCAAGAACTCAGCATCCATTGGACCTGACAACATCCCAGGCTGCGTTCTACATGAACTACAGAATGAATTGGCACCCCACCTAAGCACCACATTCAGTCATAACCTCACCTCAGGCTTTGTGCCCACTGAATGGCGCACAGCAATGGTTATCCCAGTCCACAAAGGGGGAGCCACCACGAACGCCAGGAACTCCCACCCCATTAGCCTAACAAGCCTGGTCTACAAGGCCATAGAATGTATCATCATAGAACTTATAAACAAAGATATTGGTAATCTCCAAACTCTAGACCTTACCCAATTCGGGTTTGTAAAAGGCAGATCATGTCTCCTAAACCTGATTGACTTCTTTGAAGCAGTCTCCAAAGCTGTAGACGAGGGTAAGGTGGTTCACACAGCCTATCTAGATCTCGCCAAGGCTTTTGACACCATCCCTCACTCTGGAATTATAGATAAACTGGCTAGACTAGGTATAAATCCCTATGTCACAAGATGGGTTGCCAACTGGCTCACTGACAGAATACACACTGTGAAAGTAGCAGACTCCAAATCCGACTTCAGACCAGTGATAAGTGGAGTACCACAGGGTTCAGTCCTAGGTCCTCTCCTGTTTAGTATCTACTTTTCTGAAGTACAGGCTAACACAAAATGTCTTTGGCTAATGAAGTTCGCAGATGACTGCAAACTAGGAGCTATAATTGAAACTCCTAACGATGTGGACATCCTACAAAAGGACTTCACTGAGACGGATGCCTGATGTCAAAGCCATGGCCTCAAGCTCAATGCCAAATAGTGCATTGTCATCCCCTTTGGTAAAAACTCTGTACCCATGAGCTACCACAGAGGTGGTAGTCTACTTAACCCCAAAAGTGTGATAAGAGACCTTGGGACACAGGTGGACAGTAGTCTCTCCTTTGATAAGCACATCACCACAGTAGTCAGGAAATCCTTCTACATGGCACACCACATCACAAAAGGTTTTTCATCCAGGAAAAAAGAGGTCATTGTTCCCCTCTACTAATCACTCATTAGACCCATTATAGAGTACAATGCCCCTTTTGGTATGTACCTCACAAGACATCTACAACAACTGGAAAGGCCGCAGAAATACCTCACAAAGATGATTACTGGCCTCAAACAGATGCCCTATACAGACCGTCACAAAAAACTCCAGCTTTAGTCCGTCGCATATTGCCTACTCAGATTCGATCTCTGCCTAGCATACAAAGCTATGTCAAACCCAGAGCTGTTGTGCATGCTCCACTTAAAGAAATCCCAATCCCTCCAAGCTACATGCTCTAGGGACCTAAACCTTGTCAATAAACAGAACATGCTGGAGGGATAGATCCCTGTCCCAGAGACTTCCCATACTCTGGAACAAACTACCTATCTATATCAAACAAAGCTCCTCATTAGCAATCTTCAAGAAAAATCTTGATGATCGGATGGGAAATAGGAAATTCACCCCAGGGATCACCTCTGCGGCTCTGCTCGACAGGAGCACAGGAAATAATTTTCTTGGGTGGCGAAAGCCAGGGTACCTTTTTGGCTAGGCTTGTATAGGCCCTAGGGCTGATAGCCTAGTAGCTACCGATGAACCTATGAGTATCACTAGTTTTCTGACTCATACATAATGTCTGCATGAAACAGTTTCTGTATGTTTGCAGCTGTCGTATCAAATGCCTACATAACTGCTGTTTAACTAAGGCACTATAGTGACAATCTTTGGGCATAATCTATCACTCCAGTTCTGTGATACTTTCTGTCTGCTACAAAACAAAGCTGAATCCTGCTGCAGAGGGTCTATTTAATTACATTCTACATTTAAAGCATCTATTTATTTATGTATTTGCAGCTTGATTACCGGGGACGTCCACTGGGCCGAATTGACCCATTTTCAGTGGAGGACCGGGGAGAAAAGCTCCAAGATGCATTATACAATTTAGATACAACTGATAGTTAATATTAAATATAATATTATATAGAATAGTTACTCATAAATGCAGTCAGTATCATACATAGTTAACAAATACATTAAGCTTGAAGGTAGAGGTCATACAGTTTAATTTGAGGAAAACAGATATGTGTTAGGTGTGGAAACAGTTTACATACAAACCTTTTAAGAAAATGGAGATACACTTTACATACACACATCAACAGTAGAATGCTATTTACAATATTTACAAGGTTGGGCTGTGTGAGGGTAGCTGTAGGAGCTGTTGAGAGCTTAGAGAGAAGCTATAGAAATTGGTGAGAGCTTAAACAGGCTCATAGGAAGATAACTATGAGAGTTGTAGAGCTTGGGAACCAGAGAGGGACCCCCTTTGATTAGGTTGGGTGAAGGCAGGTATATTTCCATTTAGTGGACAGGTGTTTGAATAGTTGGGTTTTGAAGTTTTCTGAGTTTGGTATGGTTCTTAGTGTGGAGGGAAGAGAATTCCATTTTTTTGACTAGTGAGAAAGATAGGAGAAGTTGGCTAGCAGGACGTTTAGGTTTATGGATAGTAATTAAGTTCTGATTTTCAGATCTGAGTGCTCCGTTGGGTGAATAAGGGGGAAGGGTGTTAGAGTGGGACATTTTGCTGGGTGAATGATGAGTCTATATGCAGTAGTGAGTTGGAGATAGTCTAGGTAGTTTGGAAGTTCAAGCCAGTTCAGGGATTGTAGGGTTAGGCAGTAATGGGTGGTATTTTTAGATTTAGAGGCAAATTTAGAGATTCTGTTGTAGCAGTTTTCTAGTTTAGAGGTGATAGAGGAGGACAGGTTGGTTAGGAGAGGGGCTTCGTATACTAAGGAAGGAAGAAGATAATTTGAGGCCAGAGTTTGCCTGGTAGATTTGGAGAGAAAGTGATTATTCCTATACAGCATGCCTAGCTTTTTGTGGGTTTTCTTAATATTTTGTTGAATATGAATAGCAAACCTGAGGTGTTCATCTACAGTAAGCCAAGTAGTTTGGCAGAGGGGACCACTTCTATAAGTGAGTTGGTTTGACTATAGACTTTGAAGTTGTTTTTATCGTAGGAGAGGGTCTTTGTGGGAGGGAATAGTAGAATCTTTGATTTATTTACATTGAGAGAGAGGTGGTTTTGGTTCATCCAGTTTTCAGTTGTTGAGAAGGCAGTTTGGGTTTTAGTCAGCAATTCAGAGAGGTTTGAGGCAGAGCAGACTAAGGTTGAATCGTCTGCGTATTGAATGATTTTAACATCAGGAATAGCAGTGTGAAAGTTATTGATGAGGATGTTAAAAAGCATTGGCCCAAGGATGGATTCCTGTGGTACGCCAGTTGGGGTAGGTAGGAAGAAAGAGATGGAGTTTTTCCATTTGACTGCCTGTGATCTGTCTAATAGATAGCTGGAGAAACGGGATAAAGCATTATGTGAGAGATTAAGGTTTGAGAGATGACAGAGAAGGTGCTTGTGGGAAACAGTATCAAAGGCCTTAGACAGATCGAGTAAAACAGTAGAAACTAAGTGTCCTGAATCTCGGGCTTGATTGACAGTTTCTAGGAAAGAGAGTAGAGCGGTTATTGTGCTATGGCCTGGATGGAAGCCATGCTGGGTAGGAGTGAGAAGATTGTTTTGGGTCAGGAAATGCATAAGTTGAAGGTGGATGCATTTTTCTAGGATTTTGGAGCTTGGTGAGAGCAAAGCAATGGGGTGAAAGTTTGAGATGCTGGTATTTTTGCCTCCTTTAGGAAGAGGAAGAATATAAGCTAAGTGCCAGAGTTTGGGGACGAATGATTCTTTTACGGATCGGTTAATAATGATGCTGATTGGGAGAACAATGCCATCAGCAGCACATTTTAGGAAGGAAGAGGGAATATTGTTGGGAGCGTTAGAGCAAGGTTTAAGTTTGGACAAAAGTTTTTTTATAAAGTTAGTGGAGATGGATTTGAGTTCAAACAGAAGAGGTGAGTTAGAAGGGGGAGGGTTAGAGCAGTTGGGTTATTATTGGGAAATGTCTTGGTGAGGGTAGTAATAGTTTCTATGAAAAATGAGTTAAATTCAGAGCCTAGTTCGAGGTCAGATTTACTTGGGTCAGGACAGGGATTATTCTGGGAGCCTGGATTGAAGAGTGAGTTTATTGAGTTCCAGAATTTTGGGGGGTTTTATTGTTATTGGACTTAAGTTTGATATAGTACGATTTTTTTGTCTTTAGTGATTAGTCATTTTGCACAGTTGCGGAGCTGTTTATATTGGAGCAAGGTATTGGCCAGTTTATTGTTTTGGTAAAGCTTCCATAGTTTGTCTCTGTGGTGCATAATCTGTTTTGTCTCTTTGGATAACCAAGGAGCAGTTTTAGTTTTTATCCTTTTGTTTCTTAGTGGGGCTAGTGAATTTAAAGTATCTAGGAAGACAGAGTTGAAGTATTCTATAGCCTTGTCAAGAGGAAGGATGTTTAGAATTTTCCAGTTCATTTGTTTGAAAGTATTTGAGAAAGTAGTTGGGTTGAAGCTACTGAGGTTATGAATCTGAATGTATTGATGCTGGTGTGGGGAGGAACTAGTTGAGCGATGCATAAAGGCTGGGAGGTGGTCGCTAAAGGTATCAGGAATTGTGCCAGAATTGGTTACTTTATTTGGATCTGAGACTAGGATCCAATCTATAGTGGATCCGGAAGGGTTTATTTTGTTAGGTTGAGTGATGGAGAGGATTATTTGAGTGAAGTTATAGAGGTTAATGGATAGGGAGGGAGAGGGGCAAATGATTTTATTCCAATCAATATTCACATCACCAAGGATATAAGTTTCATAGTTAATTTTAGTAGAGGCCCATAGGAGAATATTTTCAGGTGTAGAGATATTGCTACTATGTGAGATATATAGGGCAATGATGCAGATATTTTATGTTTATTTAGTTTTAGAATTCCAGCAGTTAGTTCAGTGTTCTGGAATTTGGAGGGGAATTAAGGTAAGAAGGTTGGAGTAGACTAGGGCAGTGCCTCCTCCTTTTTTATTTAGTCGGTCATTTCTGAGACAATGAAATCCTGGGGGCAGAATCTCACAGTTGAAGATAAAGTGCTTGAGCCAGGTTTCGGAGATGGCTAAGATATCTGGTTGGTTATGGCTTAACCAAGCTCGAAATTGGTGTACTGTGTTGATTAGACTTTGTGCATTAATTGTAAAAAGTCTTTAGGGTGTTGAGATAGGAAGAGAGTAAGGGATGAGTGTTGTTAATAAAGGATGTAGGACCAGGGTTAGGATGGCTATCACCAGTTTGGACTAGGTTGTTGAAGGAGATATCCTGTAGCCATATTGGTCTGCCAGGCATGACTTTTGGTAGACTGTAGATTGGAGCAGGTGACAGTGTCTTGACTTTAGAGGAGAAGAGTTTAGGGTGAAATAGGTGCAGAGGGTTGGGCTGAATGAGAGAAGAGGAGATAGAGTGGAAATGGGGATAAGAGTGAGGAAGAAGGTGGGTTTGTATGGTAGTTGCCATTGTAGGTGGTACTGGACAAACATAGGTGGAATATGAGGTAGCATAATATAAGGGGAGTAGGAACATAAAGAGGAGGTTGGGGGATTGGAGGGTGTGATAACTTGAGGAGAGCATGTTGGAGCAAAGAGAGAGTGGTATGAGTGGTTAGGAAAATAGAGAAGGCTAAGAAGAAGGGTTTAAAAAGTGATGGAGGTATTCTAGAGATTTAAGGAAAGAGGAGGGGAATATAATTATTGGGTGGAGTACAGATTACAGAGTTTAAGAAGGATGTCTATAGGTGGAAGGAGTAATGAGGGGGGAGCTGGTGTTGGGTAATTAGGGTGAGAGGGTGGGGTAAGATAGGAATAAAGCTAGGAGTACTGGAGGTGGGTGAGAATTGGGGGCAACGTAGGGGAGCGGAGTGAGCCCGTAGGACGAACGGAGCAGGAAAGAACACTAGAGGTGAGTATGGCAGAAAAAGTATTGACAAAGAGCAGTTTAAAGGCTGTAGTTGGAATGTATGAGCTAAATATTTCCATCCAGAAAATGAAGGCTGCCTTTACAGAGGGTGGTTTAGCAGGGGTGGAGAAGATATTTACAGTCTAAGGATATTAACTCACAACCAACTGTTTGCGAAAAAATAAAACTTGTTGGGATTATAAAGAATATCTAGGATTTATATTGGTAGATGCTGCCACCTAATGGTAGAATGAGATAGCAAACAACAGGGATAGTTGAACCAGTCTTATGTTTAAATATATACTAGGGTAGTGATAACAGGAGGGGGAGAGGGCAAACGGTCTGTGGTAGGCTGCTAGAACGCGCACACGGAAGGGCAGACTAACTTTATAGATAGTACATCAAGTCTACATTTAATTAGTGTTAAGCAACATACATTTACACAATCTTGTTGGGGGGGTCTTCTCAGTAGTATTTTTCTAAGTACCAGGTAAGCTGGCCAATTCAGGGTGTCTTCAGGTGATGGCCGGAAGTACTCCTTTTGCATTTAAAGCAGGGAGGGAGCACCCGGGATGGATTACTGTAGAGGAGAGGGAGACAACACTGAATTAGTTAATATTGCAGATGTAGAGGGGAAAGGTAGCAGGTAAGGGATGTTTAGAGAAGGGAGGGTGTAACAAAGCAAAGTAGTAGAGAGAGGCTATGGTTAGATGAGGCTGGAGCAAGTATGTAGAGGAAGATTAGGTTTAGGGGATTAACAATGGAAAGCAGCAGACATTATGCTATGAACAATACAAGTTAGGCAATATAGGCTCTATTAAATAGAACAAAACATTCATTCAGCAGTTCAGCATGCTATCACTGACGCTAGTCCATTTGAGAGGACAGGGTTATACAGCAGTAGAGCCAAATATAAGCAGCAGAAAGCAAGGGGTAAATGATAAAGTAATACTATAAAATCTCTAAACAGTGCAATATATAGTACTCAACAGACTAACACAGTAAACTGTGATATGTTCATGCTGTGCAATAACTTGAGCTGAACAGTTTTCAAAACAATATAATAGCTGTGTGGTGCCCTTATAGAGACAACTGGAAAAGAAAAATAGCTGCTAAGCCAGTAATTAAGCTAAAGGCTTTAGTAGGACCAATGATCCACCTTAAAAGAGAAATAAAGGCCTTCAACAATATACGTTCATTGACGTCCTTTTAAAAGGACATCTGGAGAGCAGACTGGGCCAGCAAAGTGCAACAGTTGAGCCCTGTATACTCAGACAAAAGTAATGCAGCTGGCAACAACATAAAAAGAGACCCACTCATCCCAAAAAGCAGCTTACAGCTGCTAAGCCAGTAATTAACCTATGCAAAGGGCAAATAACACAGTACAAAGCAAGCAGTCAAACAGTACAGTATATAGGGCAAAACGGTCCCCAAAACCATGTAGAAGCTGTGCAGAGCCCTTATAGTTACAAATGGAAAGAAAAATGGCTGCTAAACCGGATTTTAAGCAGAAGGACTGAAGGGATTGTTATTCTACCTTAAGTGGCTATCCGGCATTCAGCGATGCACTTTGGTTTGCGTCCTTTTAACAGGACATCATTACACTAGGTTTCTGGTCGTGACAAGCCAGTAGTATTCAGTCAAGCCCCTTGTACCCATACTAAATTAATGCAGAATTAGTCAGTGTAGAAAAGATCCCCACTCATCCCAAAAGCAGCTTGCAGAGGTCAAAAACACATGTAGGTCACAGATAAATGAAGACGTCAACACAAGGACAACAATAACCTTACAACACAGTTACAAACATTGCATTGGACTGATAGCCATCAGCACAAGGCCATCTATAACCCTAAAACACAGTTACAAGTAAAAATGTGGAGTTTAGTACAATTAGTTTAGTACAATAGTTGCTTAGAGGCTTGCAGATGATAGACAGATATGCTGAAAAGACCTACCGGGAGGTGAAAACAAGCAGCCTAAACCGCAGGACAAGCACATGACTGTTACTAAAATTGTTGTGTTCAAGAACTAGAGCTTATTATGGATGTAATTTGTCTTCTGTCTCTCAGTGCACTCTGTCTTGCTGTTTTTCTCCTCGCACTATCCTCACTCTACCTTGCAACTGGTTTCTTTGCCATATTATCCTGGTGTGCTAGCTTGGCACAACTCTCTCTCTCCTCTCATCTACAGTTCTTTCTCCTCACAGTGTCATTTTTACCTGAGTACCTTACTGGCTGTTTTCCTCCTCGTCCTATCAGCCATATCAACATATTCTACCTAGGGACAGGCTTTTTACAATACCATATCCATGTGCTAACCTTGCATGATTCTCTGTCCTCACCCCCACACTGCCCCTATGCTGCTCTCCCCACACTGCCCCAACTCTAACTAGTCACTGTCCTACTGTTGTCCTATAATGTCCAAACATTTCCTCACCTATGCTGCTCTCCCCACACTGCCCCAACTCTAACTAGTCCCTGTCCTACTCTTGTCCTATAATGTCCAAACATTTCCTCACCTATGCTGCTCTCCCCACACTGCCCCAACTCTAACTAGTCACTGTCCTACTGTTGTCCTATAATGTCCAAACATTTCCTCACCTATGCTGCTCTCCCCACACTGCCCCAACTCTAACTAGTCACTGTCCTACTGTTGTCCTATAATGTCCAAACATTTCCTCACCTATGCTGCTCTCCCCACACTGCCCCAACTCTAACTAGTCACTGTCCTACTGTTGTCCTATAATGTCCAAACATTATTGTCTTTGTCTTTCTACTTTGTAATACTAATATTTGCTTAGCCACTCATCCTATAAAATTGAGTGCAGTGTGCGTACCTTCTTACTGCTGTACTCACTGCTCCAACAGCCCTCCCAACATTGCAATCATAAGTGCGCTCAGTCAACTACTTCTCTCTCTGTTTCAGATCATTCATTCCATTTTATATCAGCCCTCCTTCTGTCCCAACATCTCCTCACTAGTCTCTCTCTCTCTGTTTCAGATCATTCATTCCATTTTATATCAGCCCTCCTTTTGTCCCAACATCTCCTCACTAGTCTCTCTCTCTCTCTCTGTACACCCCTCCCAAGACTCTCTGAAGCACAGGCCAAAATCTACTTCAAATCTACAAACTAAAAAGCAAAATAGGACAAAACCTATATAGCTACTCCCCTGCCCTCTCTTGGAACAAACTCCCCCTAGATATTAGAAGAATTAAACAACCAAAACAATTCAAAACTGCTACCAAAGACTTTTTAAGAAGCACGTGGACCAGACACTGCAAACACCCTCCTTAACTGTCTACCCTCAACTCCTCAGCTGTTCTACCTCTCCCTTTGTTTTTCTCAAAACAACTGTAATATCTGAGACTGACTTGTAAACATCTTAGACTACCTACTCTTGTCTACTCTATTATGTTTATGACTAAACTACATAACTACTGGTTAAATGCTTGCACACTTTATTTTGTTATCTATCTTACTGTGTAGATACACCCTTATGGTAGGTGTTCTTGATTTCATTGTATTAGTCTATATATAACTTTGATGACTCTACATTATCATTGTGAAAATTGGTACTCATTTTTGATATTTTACTGTACTTTGCATATGTGTAAACTGTTGACCTATGTTTTATTGATTGTCAACTACTAATCTCCTTTTGTACTATATTTTGTATATGCATTAATTGTGGAGCTTTTCTCCCCAGGCCTCTGCTGAAAACGGGCGACAGCTGAGTCAGACTAACCCAGTCAACAAATGTCAAATGTCAAATAAATGATAAATAAATAAGTAAAATGAGATGAGCATGCATTTCTCATACCCCAGGATTCACTAATCCTCCGTGTAAGACTAGATTAGTCTGACACGGAAGAGCCAGTCTAAGAGAAAGACGGCAGCGCGCCATGTATATTAATGACGGCACGCTGCCTCAACTCTAAGGCTAACACGGAGCGTGCATGAGTGAAGGGGGCATGTCTGACTGCCCAGCAGTCCAAAAATCCACGCCCCTGCAAGTCTGACACTCGGGAAATGTCTACATACATGAGCGAGTCCGCTCAAATGTGTACATACCCAACACTACACTCCCCCACATGCTAAACCCCTGTACAATTAAAAATGTAAACATTTTTTTTTTATTATTTCCGATATAGCTGCCCGGCTTTGCACGTGTTTGCGCGGGTTTGCCCATTGCTTAGCTACAGTTAGCAGTTTAGACACCAAAGAGGATAATAAGAAATGTATATGCAAATTAAGCGAAATAGCAACAGCGTACTGGTAGAGCCTTTGCACAAAGAGGAGGCATTCCCGGTTTGAGTCCCACCACTCTGCCCTCTATTTTCTGTTGGAAATCTGTATATAAAAATAATTCCTGACATTTATCATTTAAATTTTTGTAAAAAGCATTGAAATGGCCTATGTAGTAGTGAACAAATTTATTTTATATATATATATATATATATATATATATATATATATATATATATATATATATATATAAAGGTGAAATGGTTATGCATACTGATGGATGCATGAGTAATGTATCTTAAGCAATGTGAAGCACTGCTAAGCAAAGTTTACCAGTATTAAGCATATTTAAATGTAATTGCTCGTAGCTGAGCACTGCGTTAAGTAGTGCAATGTCTTTTCGTGGAGCTGCTCATCGTGCAAACTAGCACAAACAGAACATGTTTACGCATAACTGTGCACTGCACTAACCAGTGCAACATTGGGCAACATCGAGCAACGTAGAGCAACATCGGGCAAAGTTGAGCAAAGTCGGCTAAACACAGCCACACCTCCTGGCCAGTCTGGCCAGTAGTAAAATAAAAAGCATTGACAGGGCTCGAACCTGGGATACTGTGCATCATAATCACAGTACTGAACCACTAAGCCATGACAGCATTTCACAACCATGCACTTTCAACACACACATACATATTAATGGAAGTTTACCCATTGCTAAACAGGTGTGCCTTCAGCTGAGTTTTTTCAAAACTGGGCAATCACAAATAAGTGCGAGAAATGAGGCATATTTAAGCTCCATAGGCGGGAATACTTGCCATAACTGGTTGTAGCTCCCCATCTGCAGCCAGCATGGCTGGTGCTGGAGAGGGATCTCGATTTTGAGCGCAATGTCGGGGCACTGAGGAGTCAAAAGTAATGGTTTGGCTTCTTGTCCATAATCATGAGGACAGACTCCTGCAGGGCCAGTACCAGGGCACCTAATACAAAGCAAAAGCCTGGAACCGTCTAGCTTATGAACTCACCAGTGCCACAGACAACCCTTGGACTGGTGAGCAGGTCAGGCACCACCACACAGACCTGAAGAGATGCAAGGAGGATCAACTGGAAAAGTGGATCCAGGAGGCCCGTGGGATGGAAAATGCCCCACTACTGAGTAAGTAGCCATGGAATTAAGTAAGTAAGAAGTGCTATTCTAGTCTATACTATGGATAGGTATGTCTCAATATCACTTCATTTACTTCACAGCTGCAGGTGTCCGCGCTGCAAACCAGCAAGCCTATGCAGATAGGATGCTAAGGCTGCACCACCAGGCAGGTTAGTAATTATTCTGCATGTACTGTTATATAAAATAAATGAGAGAGCCTGAAAAAAGTGTTTTAACCCAATAAATAAAGGTATAATAATTCTTTAATAATTATTCTGCATGTACTGTTATATAAAATAAATGAGAGAGCCTCTAGAAAAGTGTTTTAAGTCTATAATAATGGTATAATTCCGGGAGTGTGTCTGTGTCATTTTCTTTGATATGTTGTTGTACTCTTGCATTACAGAAATAGTACTGTTGTCTTAAGTGCTGTTAACCCAGACTTGGGTAGGCCCATATAAAGTGGATGAAGTGAGTGCAGTAGCTTTTAAGCATATTTACAGTCCTGAACTGTTGGTTCATGCCCAGCATGTACAGGTTAATCTGGCACATGAGTAGCTTGGTATTGTGTTTTCCAGAAATGTCAGTGTGCTGCCAGAAATGTAGGGAGCTGTTAACATATAACTGATAATTTCACCTGAACATATCTAGATAATTATAGGAAAGTAGAGCTGTCAGTGTACCATCTCAGCAGTAGTGTGTCTGAGCAACTCACAAAATATGTAGCAGTAACATCTGCATCCCGGACAGTTTGTATGTCAGATACAGCTCATGTATATAAAGATCTAGCAAAGCCCATTACACAATTTAAGGACAATTGGGTAGTGTAGTAATACATGTAGGGGACATATAACTGCAGTTAATAGGAATGTAGTGTAAACTAGAAGGATATATAAGTTGTTAATGGAGCTATCCTTTACCACCCTACTGTATGTGCATAAAAAATTCAATTCCACACCTCAATGGGTGTGTCTAATCTCAAAAAATTTGTTGGGACATATGTCCTATTGGTTTATGAATATTTGCATTTATTTCAATGCATGTTCCCTGTTCAGATACCACAATATTGGTGGCCTGTTGCCATCAATTAAACCTGAATGCTGTTGTAATGTCCACTGTTGTTCTATATATGCATGTGTTATGCTTGCTGTTCAACTGTTGGAACTCTGGTGTGTTGGGTTAATGGGAATACTTCTGCATGCTGTTATAACTAATTGGGAATGCTGTTGACTGTTACTATCCCATATATTCATTCAATCCTCCAAAACATAGAATGTATGGGAAGGCCGGTCCCAGCGGATCCACCTGTCCCACCTCAGCTGGTGATTGCACCTGGCACCAGCAGGTCCATTGCCCAGCCTGGGACCTCCTCCTCCATTGGCCCTGTGCCACCTTCGGATGGAAGCGCTGCAGGGGATGGGGCTCACCCCCCCTGTGCAAGCGTGGGCAGAGGAGGGCCACCTATCACCCTCCGAACGCTCCGGGCTGTGGTGCTTGAGAGATCGAGCGTTCTGTCGCTGATCTTCTATGTCAGCTTGAGGCATGAGTGGCACGACTCACTGGTGAGCCTGCCCCTCCTATGTAGTCCCCAGCACAGCCAACCTCTGGGCTGTGGAGGTGCAGTGGTGACTGCCCATGGGTGGGGATCTCAGTTCCACTGTTGCCATCTGTGGGCTCATGGGCTTGCGATTTCCAAACATCCTTCCCCGTCAATGGTGTTCACCCACCACATGTGTCATATTCCACCCCTGTATGCATCTTGTTTGTCTTGTCTGTTTACCTCCCAAACCTACCTCCCCAAATATACCTACTTCCCCTACCTCACATTCCACTCTCACCTGAAAAAAAAGGGCAATCTCCTCCCAAAAACAATACACCCCATACATAGCTACCCATTTTGCACATATAGCCGCTGGACACATAAAATGTAATTTAACTGGCAGTACAACATACTTTGTTGTCTTCACCCCCCTCTCAGGGGTGGAAGGTTTTATATTTCCCTCCAAATTTATTGCATATGCACAGCTGGTGCTGTTAAAGAAATGGGCAGCTATGGACCTTCCCTACACCCGCCCTGCACATCCCGAGCTGTTTTCCCTACTGTCTTTCCCTTTTTGTGCCCCCTTTTCACCACTTTCCTATCTCCCCATTTTCTTTTCTTTCAAAGAAATAAGTGTGGGGGTTAGCGGGAGTAAGCACTTTTAAGCAGTAGTTAGCAGGTTTGCGCGAGTGTGCGCTTGTTTGCACTTAGCTAAGCATTGCTAAGCATCGCACAAACCCGTGCAAACCCACTCACAACAGCTTAAAAGTGCCTTAGTCACTCTGTATGTGAGGGCCCTTGTTCTGCCCAGCAGCAAAATAAAACACCTCTATCAGTCTCGAACCCAGGACCTTGTACACACTACACTGCATGAAGTACCACTAAGCCACGGTATATATACAACAAGTTGGTGCTGAAATAAATATATCATGCATCAGAGTGAGTGAATGTAAAGGAAAAATAGGAATGCCATAACACACAACCTGTACTGTGGATCTTTACCAGTAGTTGTGGAATTGCATTACGTGACTGTGATAAAAGAAGCAGCCATTCTAGCAGGAAATAATGTTACAGCAGTACTTTACAACCCCTACATAGTATCATAGCAGGACAAACACTGACATATCTGATTAGGGCAGGGGCCATACCTCCCAACTGTGCTTAATTTTCAGGGATATTCCTGATTTTGAAACAAATTTTAGCTGTGTCCTTCTGAATTTTATTTTTACCACTGAATCCCTCTGAAAAGTACTGACATTGGCCAGAAAGGTGGTGAATTACACTTAATGAATAATGACAATAAGTAAGAGTTAGACACTGCTTCTACTTCAGAAAAGGTGTATCGATCCATATGCTCTGGTTCTCTCAAAGCCTCAACGTAATGGCACTAATATTTTAAAGGTGTACCTCACTTTTACCTACTTTTCCCTGAGTCTATTCAAATATGTATCTGTGGTTTTGAGAGGCCTGGCAGAGGCAGAAACACACAGGCATATCAGCTTTTCTGCTGTTACACATTGTGCAAATAGCTTTGGAAGGAGTTCCAGAAGCATACCCTTATGTAGGAGTACAACACTGAAATACCAAAGGATGTAGCCATGTACTGGTAGCAACCAACTGTAACAATGCCATTGTTCCAGTGCTGAAAAGACCGGTGTGGTGCACAGACAAAGAATAACAGGCTAACCTCTGGCTACCATGTTTATAGGTCCATAGTTGGGAGCTACGCAGACAGACCACTTGCCTTGATAAACTAACAGGTACACAGCAAATCTTTAAGTCCAGCAAGATAAAATTCACACAGTAATATCTAATGCTCGCTGTACTTCTGCACCCCTACCCAAATGTAGAATATACCTGTGTGTTCACAGTCTACCAAGGATGTAGGTAGGCATACTCAGTACTGAAATTTGTCCAGTTTTCTTGAGCAGCCTGTGCTGTCAACACTGAAAAAGCACAAAGTGTTCAGAAGTGAGTAAATTAATATTCACAGTATAGCAGTTCACAAACAATTCATGTGCCAAAGGAATACATCTCAATAACTAGTTTTGTATGGCAGTTAATTGTACAATTAGAAAAGAAAGTACATACTCCCATGTATCTTGGGTTAGCATTTTGAGGGGTGAGTACAATTCTACACTGACAAGTGTGTACTGGAAGCAGCAACATCCAGGTCTGAGTACAACATTTAAATCACTGGCTACACCCTGGCTTCAGATATAAGAACTATACCAACCTTCTGCCTTAAACAATGATGTGCACAGCAAACAAGCATGATCCTCATCTTGGAAAGCTGAAAGGGCCTACCTGAGTTAGCAGTTTATAGCATTGGGTTACTATGACAGTGATTACTGCAATTACCACACAGCAGGCTGCATGCAGTTAGCAAATGGTGGCCACCAATTGGTGCAGAGGCCATCACATGCACATGTGCAAATACCTATAAAAGCAGGCGGTAATTGCTGACAACAAACTCAATCACTCTATTGCAGAGACTGACAGAGAGAGAGAGAGAGAGAGAGTGAAAAGCAAAAGGAAAAAGAAAAATAAATAATACCAACTCATACAAAGGAAAGATATGTAACAGATATGTATTTACTGGCATGTAGTAGATGTTTTTGAAGAGTACTCTACATAATGTGAACCATTCATATGTAGCAGCAGTACGTATCTATGCACAGATGTCCTGCTTAACTAATGGACAATTCAGTGTGTACCTGTAGGCAGTGGGACATAACTGTGAAATGTGTAACTCCCCATTAAATGTCAAACATCTGTTCCATGTTATCTGTGTTCTGTGCAGTAGTGTGGCCAATGGCTGTTTGAGGGATTAGCCCAAACATTTATATAAACATGGGTGTGACAGAGTAACACATGCATAATAGTCATATTAAAGTGTAGCTTAGCATTGGCAACTACTGTACCAGGTTACGATGCTACTCTAGCATTTGGAGCTATATATACCCCCTCTAATGTTACTGTGTGTTCACATGTGACACTTGTTCATGTTGCAGCAAGGCCCAACAGCTCAGTTGTGAGGTTCAGGGATTTACAACAGTGTGGACCTTGTGTGTGTATGGCACACACATATGGAGAGATATATATGTGTCATATATATTAACATCTGTATATGTGCATAGAGCAAGGGACATATTGCAACTGTTTGTGAAGGGTGGATGTATATATGTTGGTGAAGATTGTTATGTGCATATTTGTATGTAGGTTTTAGTGTGTGACAAACAAGACAGCATACAGTGCTGGTATATGACATGTGGTGGTTAAACACTGTGGGTGTTTTGTTCAGTTTGCAATGTTGCAGCCAGTGAGGCCTGCTAAAGCTACCTGGGCTGTGAACACTTTCAATGCATTTCTCACAAGACTGTGCGAGATTATTACATTACTGTATACCTCACATCCTTTGCATAATTGATATTCCCACCATGAAAGGTGGACTGCATATGTGCCTATATGTACATGTACACCAATGGATGTGTATATGTGTGTTGTTCCATTGTCTCTGCAGATATAGAGATTGTCTGGTTTGCCGACTCTAGAACACGCAACATATAATTGTCCATGTGAGAAGCAATCTGTGTGTAGATCTAAACCGCACAATTCTAAAGATTGGCCCTGAGCTTTGTTGATGGTGAGTTGGGAATTGCAGTCTCTTAAATTGAAATGGCATATCCGTTGGAATCATAGGAATGCGAGGAATTAGGACATCTTCACCTTTGAAAGGTCCTGTCAAGATTGTTGTTTCTATGACATTGCTCATTAATTTTTTTACTGCAAGCCGCGTGCCGTTGCAAAGCTTTGGGTGGTTGATATTTCGCAACATGATAACTGACACGCCGATTTTCAATTGCAGTATGTGCAGTGGCATCCCTGGCAGATCGAGTGAATTCAGAAATTCTGTTGGATAATTAACCGCTTCATCTGCTTCCACAACAGTGTCGACGGACTTGTATGTGACTGCCTTGCTTTGAATGTTAGACTGAATAATATTGTTAAGTTCGTAGACGTCTTTGTTGTTGGCCGCAAGAATAGTTCGTTCAGTCAGCCAATCATGATTCTTATAATTGGTTTGAATATTGGGAAATACTTTTTCAACAAATTCTTCTTTTGACGTCACTAAATTGCAGACGTTATTAGGCAATGAAATTCCCGGCACCTCTCCGTTCCCAATTTCAAGCAATTGATGTGAGAATATCTCAGCTGATCAATTGTTTTGCAGCTGGACACGCATATTTGTAGTTAATTTTAATGTCTTTACGTGTCACCACAAAGTAGAGTATTTCAGGCAAGCATTTATTTTGTCTACTGGTGTCGATCGAGGAGAACGAAGCAGATCTGAAGCTGCAGAACGCGATCGCCGTGCTCGCAACCGTGCATCCTCAAGTCTGGCTGCTCATCACAGTGCTGCTTCCTCAACATATTTGAGCCATTCTTTGTCTGTTTCACTCGTTCGCTGATGCCCGTTCTTCCTCAGTTTGATTTGCAATTACTCGTCGCACTCCCATGCGAGTACGACAACCTAAGTTTGATCTTCTGCGAGGCATTATTTGGATGAACTAAAGCAGATTGATTGCACTGAAAAAGAAGTAAGAAAGTTATAACAAAAACATATAAAATTGCATATTTGTATACAAATATGCAATTACTCATCACTGCTTCGCTCATGAGTCTAGCGACCTAAGTTTGATCTTCTGCGAGGCATGATTTGGATTAACTAAAGCAGATCGATTGCACTGAAAAAGAAGTAAGAAAGTTATAACAAAAACATATAAAATTGCATATTTGTATACAAATATATAGAATCTATAGTAGGTATATAAAAACATGCACGTATTCAAATGCAACGTGTGACATCTATATAATAGTAGGTATATAAAAACACGCGCATATTCGAATGCAACATTGTGTGAAAATTTCAAAGCAATCGGTGAAGAACTTTCGGAAATTTAAGATTTTGAACAAACAAACATTTACATTTTTATTTTTATATATATATATATATATATATATATAAACAGAGAGAGAGAGAGAGAGAGTCATATATACTCATACACACCCAAATCTACTTGTTGCAAAAGATTCTATGTAAAGTTGACTGAGTGTGATGGTCAATGTGTTGGTGAATATGTCAAAGATGTGTATTTGTGGGATAGCTTAGTGGGAAACTGTTTCAGTCATGGTATTATGGGTCCTTGCTTTGATCCCAGCAAAAGCTGTGTATGCTGTTGCTGGGCAGATAAAGCACTATGGCATACAGTCTGATGTAGTCCCTTGGGGTTAACTGGGGTGTGTCATTGGAGGCTAAAGCACTACATGCATACTTATTGATTGGTACTGATGTTGAATCCAAATCCTGTATGTACTGTAGCACTACTTGAAGCTCTGGACCTAAACAGCAAAGTATGGTGTATGTCCACATTGCTTGCAACCACTGTTTTGTGTGGTCCCTGTGGTCATCACAGATTACATTCCTCAAGCTTAAGGTTTTGTAAGTACTGACACACAGTACTGTATGGTACACACGTAAAGCTTATCTGTGTTGCCATACCTTTGTGTCTTGTAATTATGTCTGATGTGTGTGTGGGTATGCCTGTAACATGTCCTCTGTCATATGTGTGTTACAACATATAACTGTGTTTCTAGCCACATTTATAGTTTACTACAGCAATATGGCACCTATATTCACAATTGTGCACATATTTTGGCCACAGGTTTGCCATCAACAAGTTGTATGGTATAATGGTAATACTGTAACTGGACCTTACAAACATTGCGATGGATGACATATTTCTTTATGCATAGGCTTGATCTATATCTGCTGTGGCTAGGTGGTGCATTGTGTTGCATACAGTGTGCCAGGTACTCTTGTATAGTCTTATATTGTGATTTTATTTTGTTGCTGTGCAGAACATGGTTTATTATATAGAGCCTGCCAGGCACTTTCAAGCAGTTGTGGGGTGAGCACTGATAAGTGGCAGTGAAAGTGTTTAATCTCAGTCAGCTAATAGGTTGCTATATATGGCAGTTCAGTGATATCTGTATTGTATAATGTTAACTGTGCCATATGACTTGCTCATACATATCTTTTCTTTATGTCTTCCAGGGATCATGGCACACCATAGAAATCCTAGCTACAGTAGTGCTGAAGATGAGATTCTTACCAGATGCATGATTCAGCACTACAGCCTACTATTCTCCAGAACCAGCCAAGACCAGCAGGAGCGTACTGCAATGTGGCAAGATGTTGTCTGGAGGCTAAATGAGGTAGGCCTGCATAACCGGACATATGAGCAGGTACGCCACCACTGCAGTGATCTACTTAGACAAGTCTGTCAGTGTGCTTCTGATGTACGGAGACAACAGCTTGCAACAGGTGGTGGGGTTAACATCCATCCCCCCTCACCAGAGTGGAGGAGATGCTCCTGAACCTGGTGGCACCTGCCCAACAACAGCAGCAGCAGACATTTACCATGACTGAGGTTGGAGCCACCCAGCAAGAACACATGGAACATGCAGGTAGCATGGCATATCTGTAGACTACTGTTATCTCTATTGGTAGATCATGCATATGTGAGATGTGTACTGTGTAGTTAGAAGATGTGGAGCCTGGTGTTGTGCAATACTGATAATTTGGAACATAATCTGTAGGCCTGTGAATGTAAACTGTTCTACTGTAAGATTGCAAACCCACAGTAGCAATGCCACAGTTGTCGCCACTGACAAACTGTCTCATATCTATGTAGGTTCCTCTGGTGTGACAGCAAGGCAGCGGACAGATGCTGGTGAGTGTGTTCTACATTTATTATTGCAAATAAAAAGTGCATGTCAAGGTGTAGGCCATGTACACATGTAACACACCTACCCACAATGCATGCTGTGCATGTTTGCTGTGAGACCACACACATCTCACTAATGTGATTAGCTGCCTCAAACACATGCGCTATACAGACCATTTCAAACAAATGTGGCTACACTGTAGTCACCATTGGATAGGCAGAGTCAATACACAACATGCACATAACATACACAACTATGTCATACACAGAACATGTTAACATGCTACACGTGAAGGATTCACAAACCCTCTGTAAAGTCACACTCCAATATCCAAAATGTCATCCACACAGCACACATAATATACCTGAGGGGTAGAGGCCTATCATTGGGCAATGAAACACTCTGCAACACACAACACATTCATGTTAGGGAATGCTCCTTATTGGCCTCCTTACAAACCCATGTAACAACTGGTTGTGAAATGGTGAATGTAGCCATGGTAGTGCAGTTCCAGTACAGCATGATAGGTGTTGGTTTGGGACACATTTGTAGCCTTGAGTGACCACATGATGCTTCATGATGATGGCTTATGATACTACACCCCATCCAGTTATTGTAACCACAGTACTACACATAGTTTCATTGCTATACACCTCAATGTTGTGTGTGTGCAAACATATGCACCTGTAAACAATATGCATACCAATCACCATTTGCACAACTGACACATATATGTCTTGTGATGCTACTGAGTGGCTAGGTTATATGACACACATTGGGTATGTGTGATGTTTAAATTTGCAGTTGTGTTTTAGCATGCCATGTCATGTATGACACTGGCATATCCACAATATGATCTACACTCACCATAACAACTCTACATTGGGTATGTGGACCAATGGTATTCCATCAGTTATACATGCACCACTGATCTTGTGTGTATACACATCATGCATGACTAAAACTGTGACCACAATTATTTGCTAAAGACACAGAGGCTCCAATCAGAATTGGATATCTATATGACACACAGATACACATCCAGTCATGGTATGTAGACCTGTGAGTGATGGTGCACAGTACATTACAGAGTTTTGAATACTTGCACAGCAATGTTGTGTCCATGTATGCATTGCGTTCTAGGGGGAGGCCAATCACCGAACAACAAAACACATGCATCAAAGCCATGAATACTGTTAGTAACAAGGACTGTCTACATTTGTACTGCATGCTGTTGAGCAACACATGTCCTGCATGCTGACATGTGTGATATGACTGTTTTGCTTGTGATACTGTACCCCACCATCAACTGCTATTGAGTATGTTCTGAGATTGCTGGTGGTGTGTGTGTGTGTGTGTGTGTGTGTGTGTGTGTGTGTGTGTGTGTGTGTGTGTGTGTGTGTGTGTGTGTGTGTGTGTGTGTGTGTGTGTGTGTGTGTGTGTGTGTGTGTCTGTCTGCTTTAGTGAGGAGTGTATTTGTGTGTGTGCATGTGCATATGTGCATGTGTGCATGTGGTCTGACATCATGTACAGGTCTTAAAGTGTGTTTCCTGTTTTCCTCTCACAGGAGCTGAAGTAGGGCTGGTTCAGTGCAGCAGGGAACCAGATGTCACTGACACAGATAGTGATAATGAGGATAGGTGTGTTGAGGCACACGCAGGTTTGTCAGGGTCTGTTGTTGGGCCGCCAATTGACAGTACACAAGTCTCCACCCCATCCATGCACACAGTCATACTGCCTGTACATCCATCATCACCAATGCCCTTAGCAGAGGGACAGTGTACAGTCGGCACTGGCCAGGACAGTGTGGTATCTATGGAACATGCATCAGGACACTGCAGCCATAGCCAGATGTCTGGAATGGTACCACATAGGCAGATGCCCAGGGGTTCTCATCAGAGCACTGTTGGTCATCATGCCCCTGGCAGATGTGCCACAACTCATACAACCACACGCATGTTCCAGGCTGTCATGGAGGCACAGGCAAGAATGGAGTGGTACACCAGACAGGGACTAAGGGCACAGAGGGCTCATAACACCTCTGTAAATGACAGTATCCATGACCTAGCAGGTGCCATACATAATTACACTGAGGTCATTGATAGACGTTGGGGTGAGACATTAGATGTCCTCCACAATGTCATGTCCATGTGTCAAGACAGTGAGGGACGGTTGAGACGTCGACGTGGATGTATGCCAGCAACATCATCAGCTGGCAGTCGCCGTGGACGTCCATCAAGTCATAGCTGCTCCTGTAGTGCCAGTGCCAGTACCAGCCCCAGCAATGTTGGGGGGGGCTGTCCATAGACCGTCCTTGAAGACCACGTGCAAGTGGCTCTGGCCAATCTCAGCAGGGACCTGGATCCAGTGGACATATGTCAACCTCTGAGGAAATGTACCCAGTCTGGATTAGTACCTGGTACTGTCTATAGCATGGTCCCGTATCCGTGGCCAGAGATGGTGACCTGTAAAGCCTGCCAGGTACAGTCTGTAGCTGTCCCACAAATCCCCATATATGGCAGCCACATGGTGGAACTGTGTGCATGCAGACACACACATAAACCAGACACCTAGGGCAAACACATACCCACACACATTACATCCACATTGGCCTATAACAGTACTCTTGGCCCTCACACACACACTCACACACACATGTCGATTGTATGGCTCAATGTAGGCCTCTGGCAAGCCAACAACACACCCTGTGCGTATGATGAAACCTGTGCCACCTCCTGTCATCTGTAACATTGATGCAGGTACAGGCTAACATGCTGCTGATGCACAGGGTGACTTTATTACAGTATAGCAATGTTTTAATGTGTAGCATGTTGTCAGCAGTAAAGTGTAATGATATCCTTGAAGGTGTAGCTGAGAAGGCATGATGCATTAAAGCTATAATTATCAATGTAGTATTGTTTACACCAGTGTTTATTCCAATTGTGTATTGTCTGCCCATGTGCCACTTGACTGATGTGTGTAGTTTTATCAGCATGTGTTATAGAGTGGACAGTAAGTGTGGGATGTGTGCAGCACAGATTTGCAGGTGTACATTTGTGAACATGGTTGAGGTGCACTGTCTGCATGTACGTGTATATTGGACACATGGGCAGGGTGACATGCCCTGTATTAGACAGTGCTAACACTCCATAGTTTCTATTGGTGGCCAGTATGCATTGTACTACACACATTTTGGAACGTGAGTACACGTGTGTGTATGACATGGTTTGACACTGTGCTGTGGGTGATACTGTTGTTACTATCTGTCATTGGTTTGCATTCTGGTAGTATATATAACCTCAACAGCCTGCCCATAAACAATTGTTAGATGATGGCTTGAAAGCTGACACACAGATGTAGGACACACAGTAACATTTGCAGCCTTCAAGTACTATTCTATGCCAGTAACAAGTGGTATTCACCTGCACTCAGTCCTGGGACCACTCCTGTTTGGCATATAGCTTTCTTAGGTACAAGCAAACACAGTAGGGATATGTCTGGCCACGTTTGGCAATGCATACTGTGGGCTATAATGCATTCTCCAGATAACACACACATCCTCCAAAAGGGTATCATACAGACAGATACCTGGTGTCAAACCCATGCTGTAAAGCTATAAGCCAAATAAAGCATAGTCAACCACTTTTACAAAACAATAATATCCCCAGAGTACCACATAGGTAGTAGCCCCCAAAATGTGGAACAGGTACCGATGTATACATAGAGCCATGTGTTAAATCATCTCTCCTTTGATAATCACATTTCCAAAGGGTTTTGGAAATCCTTCTGTGGATCACATAAGCAATAAGGGGTCTGCATGCATATCCACAAAGGTTGTTGCACACCTATAATAAATACCCATCTTTGACAGACTTTGCTGCTTTTGAACAGGTTTCAAATATACCTCAGGCATGAACCCTCACTCACACTATTCAATAGAAACTGTAATGAGTGTATGTGAAATGGATGACATAGACCAGGGATCACTGCAGTGGCTAGGCTTGTCACAAACATACAGATGTGACCTAAAGTCTGAAAAGCGGCAGCACACTCTGGCAAAGATAACAGATGTGTTCATGGAGAAAGCAGGGTTCCCACCTATGAAATAATTGAGGTCACATGTATGTATATGTATTTGCCACACAGCTACCTGACATGTGTAATGCACATACTGTTGTCATTGTGATATGTCATACAGTAGTAAAAGCAAAACCCATGACACATTGACCAACAGTGTCACACACGTGGAGCACACACACAGTCACCAAGTGCAGGATTCAAACCCCTACCTAACTACTTTATGATATTACAGCAGTACACATTTACATGACACGCTATACACATTACTGGAAGTTCTCCTTTCCACAGGTATATTTGTAGGATGGTGGCATCATCAGACTTGACAAAGATGAGTATACCACTTTTAAGGTGTTTCAGTAGTCTCCAAAACGATTGCTTTTCTCCAAGGAGACACACACAGGTGGCAAGTGCAGGATTCAAATCCCTATCTAACTACTTTATGATATTACAGCAGTATGCATTTACGTGACGCGTTATACACATTATTGGGAATTCTCCTTTCCACAGGTATATTTGTAGGATGGTGACATCATCAGACTTGACAAAGATGAATATCACTTTTAAGGTGTTTTAGTAGCCTCCAAAAAGATTGCTCCTCTCCAAAGAGACACACAATCTTATACAGTTGGCAAGTGCAGGATTCAAACCTCTACTTACTTTATGATACTCGAGCAGTACACATTTACACGACTCGCTACACACATTACTGGGAGTTCTCCTTTCCACAGGTATATTTGTAGGATGGTGACATCATCAGACCTGACAAAGATGAGTATACCACATTTAAGGTGTTTCAGTAGTCTTCAAAAAGGTTGCTTCTCTCCAAGGAGACACACACTCATACAGTTGGCAAGTGCAGGATTCAAACCTCTACCTAACTACTTTATGATACTAAAGCAGTGCGCATTTACATGACGCACTATACACATTACTGGGACTTCTTCTTTCCACAGGTATATTTGTAGAATGGTGACATCATCAGACTTGACAAAGATGCGTATAACACTTTTAAGGTGTTTCAGTAGTCTTCAAAAAGGGTGCTCCTCTCCAAGGAGACACACACACTCTCATACAGGTGGCAAGTGCAGGATTCAAACCCCTACCTAACTACTTTATGATACTCGAGCAGTACACATTTAGATGATGCGCTATACACATTACTGGAAGTTCTTCTTTCCACAGATATATTTGTAGGATGGTGACATCATCAGACTTGACAAAGTGGGTTACATTAGGTGACATTAGGTGGGCTACATAGAAGGAATTTCTAAACACTTTGGCAATGTGATCATCAAAGAAGAGTTTACTATCTGCCTGGGTCCCCAGGTCTATAATTACATTCTCCGTACATACTGGATTACCACCTATGTGGTAATTTGTGGGCACATTGTTTTATCCAAAGGGGATGACTATACATTTTTTGGCATTCTGCTTGAGGGCATTGTTTTGACTCCAAGTATCTGTCTCTGTAAGACCCTTCTGGAGGATGTCTGTGTCAGCCGTAGAGTCGATTATGGACCACAGTTAGCAGTCATCTGCAAACTTGGTCAGCCATACTCCTCCCATGCTTGCCTGTACCTCTGTGCAGTATCTACTGAACAGGTGGGGTCCCAGGACCAAGACCTGTGGGATGCCACTTGTGACTGGTTTAGGGTCACACATGGCACCCACAACTCTGACCATGTGTGTTTGATCTGTGAGCCAGTTGGCCACCCATCCTGTGACATAGGGGTTAATGTTCAAGCTGGTAAGCTTGTCCATGATGCCAGAGTGGGGAATGGTGTCAAAGGCCTTAGTGAGGTCCAGGTGGGCTGTGTGGACTACTTTCACCTCCATCTATCTCCTTGGTAACTGTTTCAAAGAAGTCAACTAGGTTTAGGAGGCAGGATCTGCCTTTAACAAAGCCAGATTGGGTAGAGTCCAGAGTCTGGAGGTTTCCAATGTCTCTCTTTATGGATTCCATGATAATTTTCTCCATAGCTTTGCAGACCAGGCTGAGTAGGCCTATAGGGTAATAGTTTCCAGGTTCTGTTGTGGCACCACCTTTGTGGAGCTGGATGACTGTTGCTGTATGCCATTCTTTGGGTACATATCCGGTGGTAAGATTGAGTCTGGACAGTGAATGTAGGTGAGGGTGTAGTTCCTTTTGGGGCTGGTGTAAGATGCAGCCTGGGACACCATCCAGTCCCATTGATGCTGTGTTCTTAGCTTCTTTGGAGAGGGCTGTTTTTACCTGCATGTCCATGAAGTCTGGGGCTCTGCATTCTTCTGGGATGGACACAGGCCCTTTTGGGGGTGGGGGGTGAAGTTTGCACTGAACTTGTCTGCCAGGATGTGGGCAATGTCAGTTGGTTCAGTGTATTTTTTGCCATTTTGCAGTAGCTGACAGCATATTTGAGAGTTGCCACCTAAATGTTTGGTATAGCTAACGAAGGCTTTGTGGTTGTTATTCATAGATTCCTTGGCAATTTGTCTTTAGAAACTGGCCTTGGATTATTTTATGAGCAGTCATTGTTTCTTCCTAATAATGATCAGTGATGTCTTTCCTTTTGTGAAGCTTGCTCTATCATGTGTTAGTTTCCTCCTTCTGTTGTATAGCTTATATATGGGCAACGACCACCAGATTGGTTTCTTATTTTTGGAGGAGTGCGTCTTGGTTTTATTTGGGATGTCTCGATCCATGCATCCCTGTAGATGCTCATAGAATGCACTTGCAAATGATTCTGCAGATTGTATAGCATTATCCTATAGCAGGGGGCTTTGGAACTTTCCACTTTGGTCTTGAGAAGTGTGCAGTTTGCTTTTGAAAATTTCTTCACAGTGGTTTCCTTGACTGGGGGGGTGTGGATGTCCAGTCCGATTACTTTATGGTCTGATATTACCAGTGAGGGGGTTTATCTCTGGTGTGGAACACTGGTACTCCATGTTGGTGATGATCAGGTCCAGTATGTTGTCACCTCTAATGGGCATGGAGACCAGCTGTTCCAGGGCATTTTAGTTTTTCAACTCTAGGAAGCACTGGGCAAAGGATGTTGTACACGAGTAATTCTCCCAGTCAATGTTTGGGTAGTTGTAATCTCCTCATATAATGGTGTTTGGTAGGACCTTTATATTTTCCAGTTTTCCCAGGAATACTGAGTGAGGTTCCTGAGACAAGGTAGATGATCTGTAGCAGGCTATAATCTGATAAGCAGCTTTGCCCAATGTTAGTTGCACTTGCATGGGCTCCAAGGCCTCATGCTGTGCCACTAACCTGAAGGTGTGGGTATCCATAAGGTAAATGGATACACCCCTTCCTTTTGTATTTCACTCTGGGTTTTGGGGCCGAAGATCAGAGGGATTGTGAGTGTTTTATCTGTAGCATGTCCAACAGCTGTGTGTCTGACATAGCTTTGTATGTTAGGCAGAGATCACCTCTGAGTAGGCGATATGCGAGAGAGTACAGCTGGAGCATTTTGAGAGGGTCTGTGTATGGCATGTATTTCAGGCTGCTAATCCTCTTTGTGAGGTATATCTGCAGGCTTTCCAGTTGTTGTAGATGTCTTGTGAAGTACATAGCAAAAGGGGCATTGTACTCTATTATGGATCTAGTGAATGATGAGCAGAGGGGAGCAATGTCCTCTTCTATTCTGCATGAGACACCTTTTGTGATGAGATGTGACATGTAGAAGGATTTCCTGACTACTGTGGGGATGTTATTATCACAGGTGTGTCCACTGTCCACCTGTGACCCAAGGTCTCTTATCACACTTTCAGTGTTAAGTATACTACTGCCTATGTTGTAGTTCATGGTGATTTATACCTAGTTTAGTGGGTTTAACTATAATTCCAGAGTGGGGGATGGTGTTGAAAGCCATGGCAAGATCTACATAGGCTGTGTGAACCACCATACCCTTGTCTACGGTTCTGGTGACTGCTTCATTGACGTCTATCAGGTTTAGGAGACATGCTCTGCCTTTTACAAACCCAACATGGTTGTGGTCCAGAGTTTGGAGATTACCAATGTCTTTGTTTATAAGTTATATGATGATACATTCCATGGCCTTGCAGAGCAGGCTCATCAGGCTAATGGGGCGCTAGTTTCTGGGGTCCGTGGTGGCTCCCCCGTGTGTAGTGGGATAACCATCGCTATGCACCATTCAGCAGGCACAAAGCCTGAGGTGAGGCTATGACTGAACATGGTACGTAGGTGTGGTGCCTGTTCATTCTGTAGTTTGTGTATAATACAGCCTGGGATGTTATCTGGTCCTGGCTTTGGAGAGTGTTTTTTACCTGTGCAGCCATGATGACAACAACTTTGCAGTCTTCCATTATAGAGATGTGGTCTTTCATGGTTGAGAGGGGGGTAAAGTTATAGCTGATACTATCTGCCAGGATGTTGGCAATATCAGTTGGGTCTGTATATTTATTGCCATTATGCTGTAACTCAGAGCAGATCTGAGTGTTGCCATTGAGATTATTGACATAGCTATAGAATACTTTGTGGTTGTCTTTAGAATCAGTGTTGATTTTGTTTTCATAACTAGCTTTGGAGGATTTTATCAGGGATCACAGCTTCTTACTGATGTTGACCATGGAGCTCCTCCACTCATGGGATTTTACCCTCTTTTGCAACAGTTTCTTCCTTCTGTTGTGCAGTTTGTTTATGGCAGGGGGACACCAGATTGGCTTCCTTTTCTTGGAGGATAGTATCTTGGTTCTGTTTGGGATAGCACGATGCATGCAGTCATGTAAGTGCTTATAAAGTGCAATTGTGAAGGATTCAGTAGTCGTAACTGTATTGTCCATCTGCATGGGTGTCCTGCAGTTCAGCACTTCTGTCTTAAGAAGCATGAAGTTGGCTCTGGAGACATTTTTTAACATGGTTTCCTTAATGGGGGTGTGGGTCCAGAATGTGGATATGTAAGGTAATTAGCTTATGGTCAGATGCGACCAATGAGGTGCTGACTTCAGGTGTGGAACACCAGTGATGCAGGACAAACCAAACCCCGTAACCAACACAAATAACCACAAAGTGAGCTAAATGCTACGCATTGCCAGAAGTCTCAGCCTCCAGATGCACACACTCGAGGCACTTCTCATTATGAAGAATATTGATATCTGTGCAGTAACAGAAACCTAGTTTGAGGCTCCAGACAGCACACCAGCACTACCAGGATACTACTCATTCCATACCTTCCAGCATCAGAACCTGAATCACAGCACATAGGGTGAGGATGTATCCATATTCATCAAGGATACCTACACCTCTCTATACATGCTCTCTACAGGATATGTACCCATAGAATGTTGCACAGCAACATTCTTCACACTCCACAGGGGTGGGGCCACAACAACCCTTGGCATTCATGCTCTATGAGCCTGATGAGTGTGTTCTGCAAGGCAATTGAGCCAATCATAATGGAAGTCAACAATACAGAGATTGGGAAACTTCACACAGTTGAGCACACCGAGTTTGGCTTCGTCAAATGCAGACCACGCCTCCTGAACTGGGAGGATTTCTTTGACAGTTACCCAGGCTACAGATGATTGAAATGAGCTCAACACAGCCTACCTATACCTCGCTAAGGCCTTTGACACCATTCCCCAGTCAGGTATCATAGATGAACTCACCAACCTGGCCATGAATCCATACATCACAAGATGGATTGCAAACTGACTCACAGATAGATCCCACACATTAAGAGTTGCTGGCTACATGTCAGACTCTACACCGGTAATGACTGCCATCTCCCAAGGTTCAATCCTGGGGTCCCTCCTGTTTGGTATAGATTTCTCAAATGTACATGCCAACACAGGAGGATTGTGGTTGACTAAGTTTGCTGAGAACTGTAAAGTGTTTGCCAAAATAGATTCCCCGGAAGACAGACATACTGTCCAGAAGGGACTCTATGAGACAGATGTGTGGTGTCAGAATCATGGCCTCAAGCTCACTGAGGAGGAATGCATAGTGATCCTCTTTGTTGAAAACAAAATACCCACAAACTACCACATAGGTGTTCCCCCCTTAAAATGACAAGGTGATAAGGGATCTGGGGACACAAGTAGATAGTCACCTTTCCTTTGACAACCAAATTGATTGGGAGATCCTATGTGGCCCACCTAATCAACAAAGGGTTTGCATCAGGATCCAAAGAGGTAGTGTTGGCACTCTACTCTTACATCATCAGACCCATCATTGAGTACAGTGCACCATTTTGGATGTACTCGACTTAGCATATCCAGCAGCTGTAGAGACCACATAGGTACCTCACCAAGAGGATTACTGACCTCAAACAGTTGTATTATGCAACACAACTGATAAAACTAAATCTGTGCTTCGTTACGTACCACCTACTCAGAGGCACACTCTGCCTAACATACAGAGCCATGTCCAACACATAACTGTTGAACATGGTCCATTTACAGATAACAACATTGAGTCACCCTACACATTCCAGGGATATGAACCTCATCACAACGATGAATATAACATGCTGGTGGGATAGAGTACCATCCCAGACACTTGCCTTACTATGGAACAGAGTCCCAATGTACATCAGACAGTACCCCTCACAGACACTCTTCAACTGGAACCTTGAGGAATGGATGAGAAACAGACAATTCATGCCAGGCATCACATCAACAGCCCCACTAGAAAGGGGCTTAGGGTACTAACTATTAGAACTAGGCCTCTCTGACGGGTCTGATGACTGATGCGTAGACGGAACCTCTTTTGATCTACATGCAAAGACCTTGGCAGTTTGTGGCAGTTTGTGGGAACACACAGCATGATTTTCTAACCACTTTAGAATGTGTTTCTGGAAGTAGAGATGACTATCCACATGTGTCCATAGATCCCTTATTATCACCTCCATATTTAGGGTATTGGCACCTGTGGTATTTGTATGACTGTAGCTCGATACCATAATTCTGACACCACATCTGTCTGACTGAGACCCTTTTTAAGGATGTCTGTTGTCCCAAACATCAATTATGACAACTTTTTTGCAGTCATCCACAAACTTTGCTAAACATAGCCCTCGTGTGTTTGACTGTATTTCTGAAAAGTATACACCAGACAGGAGGGGTCCCAGGATTGAGCGATGGGGGCCAGCAGTTGTTACCAGCTTGAACAGGAGACCACAATTCTTACCTTGTGGGATCTATCTGTGCCCCAGTTGACAATCCATCAGATGACATACATATTTATGCACAGGTTGTTGATTTTGTGGATACGACATGTGTCTGGGATGTTGGAAAAGGGCTTTTCAAGGTCTATGTGGGAAGTGTGTAGCTCATTTTATTGATGTATGTCCTGGGTGACTGCCTTGAAAACAGTATAGCAGGTTTGGGAACCATGATCTGCCCCTGACCAAACCAAAATGGGTAGGGTTGGGTACGTGTAGGCTCCCAATAGCTCTGTTTATGAGTTCCACCATGATGGACTCCATGGCCTTGCAGATCAGGCTTAATAGACTTACAAGACAATAGTTCCCATGGTCTGTTGTGCACCAGCACTTGTGGAATGTGCCAAATGTTGCTGTAACCCATTCAACAGTTTCATATCCTGTACAGAGGGGTGAGTCTCAACAGGCTGTTCAGGTGCAGGGTCTGTTTGTTTTGGAGTTCACATATGACACAGCTAGGGAAACCATGTCATCCCATAGATGTCGTAAGTTTAGGTTTGGAAAGAACTGTTTAACCATTGTATATGTGATTTCTGGGTTTTCACAATCTCCAGTATGATAATGGGCCCTTTTGTCAGTGAGAGGGGGGTAAATATGTATGAACCTGTCTGACCAGATGTTGACAATGTCAGTCATGTACATGTATTCATTTACAGTTTGCACTGACTCAGAACATATATGAGTTTACATTGATATTTATGACATAGCGAAAGAAAGCTTCATAGTTCTCTATGGACTGTTTGACAATATTTTTGCCAGAACATGGATTGGATAATGTTAGGACTGCTCATTGTTTATTGATGATACTGATCGGAGATTGATTGATCTTCTTTGAATTTTCACTTTCTTTGAACAACTTAAGTACTTGTAGTACATAGTTTGATTATGACAGGAGACAAATATATTATATAGGTCTGTTTTCATATAACTGTGTGCGCAGGGCAGGATTGGTGAATAGTGACAAGTTTCAGGGGTAAGAACTACAACTGCCAGATATGTGTGGCCCACTGCTGTACTCAGTCATGGCCTAAGTGTATGAGCATGCCCAGTATGACCTTTCAGTATGTTGTTGACTGACATTTGCTTCATTTATTTAAGTGTGTGAACATGCCCAGTATGGACATATGTACTATATGTGTGTGAAAAATCAAGTTGGTTTTTACTTCAGGGCTCATCTTTGTGTTGTACATCAACAGGAAGCACACTGTACCTGCAGGGCTTCCATGAGTCACTTTGCATAGACTTATCAACATTTCTACATACAGGGGGGACAGCTATTAGTTGTACATTTCTACCCGGGGGCACACCTGATTGTTACTGTGGGTGTACATAGGATGAGGGGTTCACCTAACACTTATACACATTTGCTAGGCCTGCACTGCTATGTCAGGTACTCCATTTCAGTCTGTACTGTTGCCTATCGTACTGGCTTGAGGCACACTTCTGTACTACAGATCTTAGCTTCCAATTTCACGTATATTAGTTTGTGACTTCATAGCCTGCCCAACCCACATCACACTGCCTGGCCTGCTGTTATCTGTCTGCATAGGCCTGGGGGGAAGTTACTCATATGCCTCTTCAGAGGGCATGACACAGCATTTGTTTGTGTTTGAGTTAGTCTACAATTGTCCTGCTGTGTTTGTGCCAGTGAAATGCTGTCATGGCTTAGTGATTCAGTACTGTGACTATAGTCCACAGTATCCTGAGTTCGAGCCCTATCACTGCTTTTTATTTTCCTGCTGGGCAGACCAGACTGCTTAAGGAACAGTAATGCAGGTGTGAGGGTGTTTACCTGACTTAGCTCAACTTTGCATAACCATGCCCGACTTTGCCCAACATTGCTCAACGTTGCCCGACGTTGCGCTAGTTAGCGCGGTGCGCAGCTCCACTCAATTGTGTTTAAATATGCTAAATAGTGGTAAAATGTGCTTAGCACTGCTTTATATTGCTGAAAATAGGGCAATCATGCCTCAGGTGGTGCTGCAGGGCTGCCTATGTCGGATGCACATAGTACACTCCCTATACATGTTTGAAAACAGGTAGTGTCAAGTTAGGCATCCCTTTTATTGTATGTGCGAGTCAGAGAGAGGTGTCATTTCCAGGGTTCCTACTGAGTCAGTGTATGTGCTATGCATTGCATCTTTGCCACAGCCAAGGCATAGTGGGCATGCCTTCTTTTGCCTATTGGGGCAGGCTCAGGTTGTTCCTCTGAGTAACGCTGTGCCTGTGCAGGCCTTGGCAATGGTGGGGGGCTGTTTGGCCCTGCCCCATGCTGTTCCTGCTGCAGCTGTTTTCACAGGATCATGTGTGTAGCATGGCACATACCATGACAATTTGGGTACTTGTAGTTAGTGAGTACTGCAAGGCTCCACCAGATGTGTCCAGGCAACAGAACCATGACTTGAGCACCCCAAACACACGCTCAATAATGTTTCTTGTTTGTGCGTGTGCCTCATTATGGAGTTCTTGTTCGAGTGTGTGTATTTCTGATGGGTGTCATCAGCCACGGCTCCAGTGCATATCCAGCATCCCCCACTAGGTGACCATCAGGGATGTCCCCATTGGCAAATCTCTGGTACAGCTGCGTCAGATGCCAGATTTGGGAATCGTGATAGCTTCCAGGGCAGCCAGCACATGCATTCATTATTATGCCCTGGGCATCGCACACAACCTGGCAGTTGATGGAGGGGAAGCCCTTGCGGTTGATGTAGACCCTACCCCGCACACCGGGTGGTGCTTTGATGTGTATGTGCGTGCAGTCTGTTGCACCCACTACCTCAGGGTATTCTGCTATTTGTTGGAAAAGACACATATGCTGGCCAATGCCTCACAGGAATTGGGGAAATATACGTGCTCACCGACATGTGCTGACATTTTATTTTTATTTATTTTATTTTTATTTTACATTTGTTGACCGGGAAAGTCCGACTAGGTTCCATAGATCCTGTTTTCAGTGGAGGCCCGGGGAGAAATGCTCCAGAAGCATGACTTTAGAATGTGGGAGGAAACCGGAGTACCCGGAGGAAACCCACGCGAACGCAGGGAGAACATGCAAACTCCACACAGAAGGCACCCCAGCTGAGAATCGAACTGGAGAACCTCTTGCTGTGAGGCGACATGGCATCCAGGAACTGGTGCAGTACCCTGGATGCTGATGCCATTGAAACCTCCATCATATCACCAGCTGGTCTCTGGAAGGTACCTGTAGCTAGTATTCGTAGACCAACACATACCTTGGTATCCACTTGGATGGGTTCCCCTCTGTTGGTTCTGTGTGTGAGGTGTGGCCGGCACAGCTCAACAATTTGCTGCAGGAGGTCTCTGTCCACTCTATAGCGCTCCACTATCTCTAGCTCATGTAGCCCCTGGTAGGTTACCCTGGGTCTGTACACTCTTCTCCGTCTCCTCACTCTGGGTTGCTCAGCAGCATTCACAACATCACCACCCTCAGCATCTTGCACATGTTGGTTTATGATAGCAATAGCAGCCTCTAACATTTTGTCTGACTTAAGCTTTTTATGTTTTCACTCTTTGTATGCTGCAGTGTTGCAGAGTTCTTGGGAAAAACAGGGTAGACTGCTGTTTGCAGAGTTTAAAGTGCTGGGCTGGGCTAGTCTACTGCCTGTGTAATTGGCTGATTCTGATATATTTCACTTGGCAGCTCTGCTAGTTCTCCTTGGTTGACTTCCCACTACTTCTTTTCCTTCAGTTTCCCTTTCTGTTTCCACAAGGGGCAGCGCCATGCAAACAAGCGCACACGCGAGCACAAGTGAGCACACGTATGCACACACATGCTGTGCGCCTGTTTGCAAGAAATTTCAGATATATCCATGGCATACGCCTTTGGTTCCTTGTTTTCAACTAAGACAACTGTAGACACGCCTCTTGCAATCCTGAGCAACTCAGGGCAAACACAAGCCACTGTGCAACAATGAGCTTACAGTCTTTCAGATATACCCCCTCATGATGTCACCTATCTTCTACTCTACTACTCCCCTACTCCTACACTTACACTCTAGGGACATGGCTCACATGCCGGGGAAAATTGGGATTCACTATCCTTATCCTCATTTGCATAGGATTGCCTACTAATGCTTGGTTACATCTCTCACAATGAGCTTCCCCCCCTTAGCAACCACTACTCAGCGGCCATGTTGTTTTCAGCCTGCCATTCACCTGCATGGAAGAACCAGCTTTTTAGTGAAAAAGCCCATTTTTGGCTATTTTTCAATTTTTTTCATTTTATTTAAAGCGCTGCATGTTTGCGTGGCGCTGCGCTATGCTTAAACATCAGAGATCAGGGAAAAAATGGATTTTAAGGATTTACAACATTTGCAAATGCCAATGGCCTTATATTTGGCCATTGGCATGCTTCCTCAACTAGATGCATCCTTTATTTGGAGCTGTCATAGCTCCATTTAGCTATTTGCAGAACGGTATTCCATTACCAACAGAGTACATTTCTGCAAATAACACTAGTCTTACACAGACAGGTTAGTGTTTCCTGGATTGCAAATTTACCTCATTGCATAGCTTTCAGCAGCAAATGAGGTCATTTGCGTACCATAACACTGTCCGTGCAAGAGTAGCTTTAGAAGCTCTCATGCACAACCCTGCCGGCTGTTGCTGGATCGCTCGGCAGACATATTGGCTGTCTGCCGTCTTACACTAATCTTAGACTCCGTGCAAGCCTTCGTAAATCCGGCCCTCAGTCTATGTCAACTGGTTAGGTATTTCCTAAAACAGCATTCCCATTTTTAGGAATGGGCTGCATTCATGCTTATCCCCACCAATTACACACAGTTCTTTGCTCACCACTCAGCTATCAAAAAGAGCAGGATACACCCAAATTTGAATGATTCTTTCAACTCATTCTCAATAAATGTCTATTGTGCATTATTTCATATCAGACTTTGGAGCCCGCCTCACAAAAGCTCCTCTTGACAATATCGTAAGGTTTCCTTATAAAGTCCAGAATACAGTCATGACCACTTAATTACTTTGTTACTTTGGATCCTTTATTTAGACAGTAACCATCTAGAGAAAAGGATTTTGTGTATCTTGTGAAGTGGTGCAGAATAATAATATTGATGATGATGATGTTGATGAAGGACAAAGAAATAGAGACCGCACTGACAGGCAACATTAATTTTTCAACAGTAGGCTGGGAGAGGCCTACATGCTATTTGAGGCTGTAATACAAATGACAGATGATCAGCTGTAGTACAGAAGGACACTAAGAAAGAAAGGTAGCGAACTACATGGCCTAGTTCTCACCAGTGCAGATGGCAGAACAGGATATGAAAGAATCAATGGCAGCATTGGTAATGTCACAGATCACTACACAGTCCAAAGAATGTTGTTGGGTAATTGCTAAGGGCTACAACTAATATTTTACTGGTTGCCACTAAAAACATTTGCCTTATATGTTACAGTTTTAACCAAGGTTCTCTGTGGAGAAATATCTTTTCAGGGACTAATTTTTGTAAGAAAATGTTTTACTTTTCTTTCAAAATTGTAATTACAGGCTAAGACTAGAGGTTTTTGGGGATTGACATTACAAACCTTACCTCAAATCATATTTTTCAGTCAGGTTGTACCACCAACTGTCCAAGGCATCTATTCCTACTTGTCAAGCTCTTTTTTTAGTAGACATATGTCTGTCAGGAAAAGAAATCAGAATATTAGGCATTTTTCTTCTGTTTCACATTGGATGGACAGGGAAGGCTGGATGGGTTTTGCTAAGGTCTTATTTCAAGCATTTCAATCCTTAAATTCTGATTTTTCCTAGAATTTTAAAAGACAAAGATCCTCCTCTTCCTCAGATTGTAATTCTCAATCTGAAGGACATAAATTAGATTTAGTATGTGTTTCTGAAGTGCCTATGCTACAGGAGGGGAATCAGATTCAGAAGAAAGTTTCGCTTCAGATTGATCCCACCACCTCCGCCACTCCCAAAAAGTTATTGTATTTTTCTGATAGTATAGCCAAAATGAAAGAATTGTTGTAGTGGGAGAGGAAACAAATCCCAGAATCTAAACAATAATATTATGACTTATTACATGTGAATGCTCTTCAGCCTCTAGCTTTTCCTCCTGTCTTGTTGGCATTAGAGGAGACTTTCTTGGAATCCAGCAGCTTGTCTCACAGCCAACATCACGCCCCCAAAAAGTCTGATAAACTATGTAAGGTTCTTCAGACCCAAACATTCCTCTTTTCAAACCCCAGATCAGACACTGCAGTGATTTATTTGTCAAAACCATCTTCTGACAGACATCTTTTGACAGCTAACCCTATTTCTTCTGATAAAGATGGGAAAGCATTTGACAGATTTGGGAAGAAAGTTTATTTTTCATCCAGCTTAGTCTTCAAAATAGTGTACTGTCGAACTCCCATGTCCAAGCAGCTGATGGTGTCCTTTAATAATATGAGAAAGTTAATTGCTGATCTCTCTTCCTCGGAGACTAAGACATCTTTGACTTTTTGAATATCCTCTGTGTTTCAGGTAACTAAACATTCTTTAAAATGTTCTTATGACACTGCTAATGCTGCATCCAGAGCAACTGCTACTGGATCAGTGATGAAAAGGTCTTCCTAACTATATTCCCAGAATTCAAGAGGATGCAAAATCTGATATCCTGAATGCTCCCCTGGATAAGGGGATTTTGTTTGGCATCTCCTCTTCTGTGGTTCTTAAATATTTTGATGAAAGAGGAAAGTTAATTCAGGGACTATTCAAAATTTTCAGTCCTCCATGCCAAAATATAATATGGACATTCCATCCTGTTCATGATTCTTTTATAAGAAACTAAATGAACAGCTTCAACAATGCACAAGCAAACATAATGTCAGAAAGCAAAGGCAGGGAGACTCAGAAAAGAAAGGAGGATCCTTCCAAAACCAATACCCTATGCCCGATACGGACAGACTCAAAGAACTCCAGCTATACTCTGTCTCTTATCTCCTACTTACAGGCAATCTCTGCATGACCTACAAAGCCATGTCTGACCCAGAGCTGCTAGATATACCACTCCTAAAGAAATCCCAATCCCTCCGTGCCACACGCTCCAGGGACCTTAACCTCATTACCACAATAAACAGAACATGCTGGAGGGACAGGTTCCTAACCCAGAGACTTCCCATACTCTGGAACAAACTTCCAATTCACACCAAGCAGAGCACTTCACTGGCCCTCTTTAAGAGAAATCTTGACGAGTGGGTGGACAATAGGAAGTTCACCCCAGGAATCACTTCAGTGGCCTTTCTTGACAGGGGCACCAGGGAATCTTACTGGGCTATGCTTATATAGGCTCCAGGGCCATTAGCCTAGCACACACCTATGAACCAAGGACAATCTAAATAACAGACTGACTATATACCTTTTTATGTTTATCCCTCTCCACTAAGCAACAAAATTCCAAACAGATTTCTCTGTGTCTTAAGTTGGTATAACTTGTTTTACATCCTGTGTGTTATCTGACTATCTCAGGGATTACTTGCATGAAATTAGACCTTCTTAGTAACAGCCTGCATATCATTGCTGGAGCCTTCCTGTGTCCTGACAGAGTGCTCTTCAGACTATCTGGAGATATACAGAGCTGAGTATATTTTTCTGACACTTCAGAGTTGTGTACTGGTAATTGCTGTTTGACTAATTTTATATAATTGTTGGCTGACTTCAGAGTTGTGCACTGTTATTTTTGCTTCACTGTATAGTTTTTCAGATCTCTGCTGAAGGTGTTCCCCCCCCCACTCCCCCTATTTCTCTGTGTCTGAAGTTGGTATAACTGGTTTTACATCCTGTGTATCTGACTATCTCAAGGATTACTTGCATAAAATTAGACCCTCTTAGTAACAGCCTGCATATCATTGCTGGAGCCTTCCTGTGTCCTGATAGAGTGTTCTTCAAACTATCTGGAGATATACAGAGCTGAGTATATTTTTCTGGCACTTCAGAGTTGTGCACTGGTAATTGTTGCTTGACTAATTTTATATCATTGCTGGCTGACTTCAGAGTTGTGCACTGTTATTTTTGCTTCACTGTATAGTTTTTCAGATCTCTGCTGAAGGTGTTAGTTTTCCCATACCCACCTTCCCTATTCCTGTCTTGTTGTTTAAATCGGAGGCTTTTGCAGTTGCCTGACCCCACTGTAGATTTGATCTGGGACATTCCTCCCAGTCCCATCTCTTTACCTCATTCTACCTAATAGACTCCTTCTGCACGTGTTTTTAGTCATTTTTAATTTTTTAAACTGTTTGGTCTAACATTGCTACATACTCATGTGTGCTAGTTTGCACTGCATTTGAATTGTTTTTACTGCTGTTTTAGCTACTTTTCTGTATATATATATTTAAAAAAAAAAAACTTTCCTGTAACTAGTGTAGTCCAGATTCAGATTTGCTGTATCCAGGACTGTATGTAAGGTTCTGAGCCCCCCCCCCCCAAAGCTTTCTGTGTTGGAGGGAAGCCTTCTAGCTTATCAGTGGGAGTGGTAAGCACTAGGTAACCTATCTACCACATAAGGAGTGGTTCTGGCCCAGAAATTTTAGTTATTGGCCGTTTGGGCAGTTTTTCCATCTCTCTCAACTTTCTGATTTAAAAGCACACATTTGCACTTGTTTCCCTCCTTTCCTGTAACTAGTTAAGTCCAGATACAGATACTTAGTTTTAGCAGTTGAATTTGCTTATTTGTGATCAGCACTTGTTCAGAACTTGTAAGCACTAAATAACCTACTAATTACTACAGCACTCAACCTTCCTCATTACCTAGAGGAAAACTGTTTTAAGTCTGGTGACTGCTGTTTGCAACCAGTTTTGTTACCTACTTTCCTCACTTGCTTAGAGAAAAACAGCTCTTGTACTCACTTTCCTCACTTATCTAGAGGAAAATACTTTTTTATTCAGGCATGTCCAAGGGTCAGCTCCCAGCGTTCTCTCCTGTCTATCTGATGAATCTGGGCATCTTGGAACAATGTAGAAATTGCCTCATGTACACAGACAACCCTCTCCTCCTACCACCCAACACTGCAACCTGTCTGAGATGTACTTATCTAGCAAACTGGAGGTAAAGCTCTCTCCAATCAAGACTGAACTTGACAGTCAGGAGGAGAAGGTAAACACTTGCACCACACCACATTCATCACATAGTCTCACTAAATGTACACCACCAAAATCCACACATAGAAACACAAAAACACTCACGGAGGCTCTCAATAATAATCTGCTCAGGCAACAGAGTCCTCCAAAGCAGAAATGCAAGCAACCTCCACCCCCTCAACACAATCCAATGACACATAGCCCACAGACTCTGTGTGCCACTCAACCACAGCCAATAAGGCAAAACAACGTACCCAACACACTAGTCATAGATGACTCTATAGTCAGGCACACTGATGTCCCACTCACCAGGCTAAACAAGGAGAAGGTTACTGTCAGCTGCCTGTCGGGTGCCAGGATCCGCCACATAACCCATGCACTCAGATCACTCCACAACAAGTACAAATATGACTCTGTCATTGTCCATGTTGCTGTGAATGACCTGAGATGTACCTCCCTGGACTACATGAAAAGAGACATGGAAGAGCTCTCCGATCTTATAGCCTAGGCAGGTATGACCCTAGCCCTGAGTAGCATTCTGCCATCACCCAGAATGATGCCGCAGTACAAGGACAAAATGATTGACTTCAACAATTGGCTAAGCATCTGGTGCCATTCTAAAGGGATCCAGTACCTGTCTGCCTGGGATGACATGGTCAACAGACCACGATGCTTTGCCAGAGATGGCCTGCATCTGTCACCTCTGGGATTCTGGATACTGGCTAAGGTTCTTGCTGCCCCTATAGTGCTTTTTAGGCAAGGTTCAAATAACAAATTCATCACTGTAACAGGAACAGGCAAGCAAAAACTGAGGGTGATGCTACTTAATGCTAGAAGTCTAAATCTCAAAATGCACTCACTCGAGGCACTCCTTAAAATGGAGAACATCGATATCTGTGCAGTGACTGAGACCTGGTTCAAGGCTCCAGATAGCACCCCTGCACTACCAGGCTATAACTTATACCACACTTTTCAGCCATGTAACCTGGACCGGAACACCAAAGGCGGTGGTGTGTCCATATTCATTAAGGATATCCACACCTCCAGGCTAGCTGCTCAGCATAATGCAGCCGAGGTTATCCAAGTGCAACTAACTCTGGGCAAAACTGCAATCCAAATTGTAGCTTGCTACAGATCACCCACCATACCCCAGGATTCCTACTCCTCTTTTCTTGATGTACTGGAAAATATCAGGGTTCAACAAAACACCCAAATAATGGGCAATTTCAACTACCACACCATTAACTGGGAAAACTACTCATGTACCAACTCTTTCGCTCAACACTTTCTGGAATTCATAAACTCCAATGCCCTGGATCAACTTATCCCCACCCCCACCAGGGGCAACAATATCCTAGATCTAGTCATTACCAACATGAGTGACTGGTGTTCCACACCTGAAGTCAACGCCTCATTGGTCCGATCCAACCATAAGCTAATTACCCTAGATATCCACATCCTACCCCCAACCCCCATTAAGGAAACCATGGTAAAAAATTTCTCCAAAGCCAACTTCATTTTTCTTAAGACAGAAGTGGTGAACTTCATGACACCCATGCAGATGGACAATACAGTTACAACTACTGAATCCTACACAATTGCACTTAATAAGCACTTAAATGAGTGCATGGATCGTGCTATCCCAAACAGAACCAAGATGCTATCCCCCAAAAAAAGGAAGCCAATCTGGTGGTCCCCTGCCATAAACAAACTGTACAACAGAAGGAAGAAACTGTTGCAAAAGAGAGTAAAATCCCATGAGTGGAGGAGCTCCCTGGTCAGCCTCAGTAAGAAGCTGCGATCCCTGATAAAATCCTCCAAAGTTAGTTATGAAAACAAAATCGGCACTGATTCTAAAGACAACCTCAAAGAATTCTATAGCTATGTCAAGAATCTCAATGGCAACACTCAGATATGATCTGAGTTACAGCACAATGGCACTAAATATACAGACCCAACTGATATTGCCAACATCCTGCCAGATAGGTTCAGTGCTAATTCTATCCCCCTCTCACCCCCTAAAGAGCCCATCACTATACCGGAAGAATGCAAAGTTCCTGTAATCACGGCTGCACAGGTAAAAAACACACTCTCCAAAGCCAAGAACACAGCATCCATGGGACTAGACAACATCCCAGGCTGCATTCTACATAAACTACAGAACGAACTGGCACCCCACCTAAGTACCATGTTCAATCATAGCCTCACCTCAGGCTGTGTGCCTGCTGAGTGGCACACAGTGACCGTTATCCCACTCCACAAGGGGGGAGCCACCAAGGACCCTGGGAACTACCACCCCATTAGCCTGACGGGCCTGGTCTGCAAGGCCATGGAACGTATCATCATGGAACTTATAAACAAAGACATTGATAATCTCCATACTCTGGACCCCACACAGTTTGGGTTTGTAAAAGGCAGATCATGTCTCCTAAACCTGATAGACTTCTTTGAAGCAGTCACCAAAGCCGTAGACAAGGGTAAGGTGGTTCACACAGCCTGTCTAGATCTTGCCAAGGCTTTCAACACCATCCCCCACTCTGGAATTATAGATAAACTCACCAAACTAGGTATAAATCCCTATATCACAAGAGGGGTTGCCAACTGGCTCACTGACAGAACCCACACTGTGAAAGTAGCAGACTCCAAATCCAACTTCAGACCAGTGACAAGTGGAGTACCACAGGGTTCAGTCCTGGGTCCTCTCCTATTTGGTATCTACTTATCTGAAGTACAGGCTAACACAGAAGGTCTTTGGCTAACAAAGTTCACAGATGACTGCAAACTAGGAGCCATAATTAAAACTCCTAACAATGTGGACATCCTACAAAAGGGCCTCACTGAGACAGTTGCCTGGTGTCAAAGCCATGGCCTCAAGCTCAATGCCAAAAAGTGCATTGTCATCCCCTTTGGTAAAAACTCTGTACCCATGAACTACAACATAGGCAGTAGTATACTTAACACTGAAAGTGTGATAAGAGACCTTGGGACACAGGTGGACAGTAGTCTCTCCTTTGATAAGCACATCGCCACAATAGTCAGGAAATCCTTCTACATGGCACACCTCATCACAAAAGGTTTCTCATCCAGAATAAAAGAGGTCATTGTTCCCCTCTACTCATCACTCATTAGACCCATTATAGAGTATAACTCCTCTTTTGGTATGTACCTCACAATACATCAACAACAACTGGAAAGGCCACAGAAATACCTCACAAAGAGGATTACCGGCCTCAAACAGATGCCCTACACAGACTGTCTCAAAAACTCCATCTTTACTCCGTTGCATATCGCCTGCTCAGAAGTGATCTCTGCCTAACATACAAAGCTGTGTCAAACCCAGAGCTGTTGGACATGCTCCACTTAAAGAAATCCCAATCCCTCAGAGCTACACGCTCTAGAGACCTAAACCTTGTCACCACAATAAACAGAACATGCCGGAGGGATAGATTCCTGTCCCAGAGACTTCCCATACTCTGGAATAAACTACCTATCTATATCACACAGAGCTCCTCATTAACACTCTTCAAGAAAAATCTTGATGGTTGGATGGGAAATAAGAAATTCACCCCAGGGATCACCTCTGTGGCTCTGCTCAACAGTGGCACAGGAAAATAATTTTCTTGGGTGGTAAAAGCCAGGGTACCTTTTTGGCTGGGGTTGTATAGGCCCCAGGGCCAATAGCCTAGTACATACCTATGAACCTAAGAAGAACAAACCAGAAAAAACAAAAAAAGTGCTTAAAGCATAAAACTCCAAAAATTTCAACTTTAGTATATAATAAAATATAAGCGCTTTCGTTCCAAAACGTTAGAACTTCATCATACAATTTAAGACACATTTAGCTTCATTAAATACCCTAAATCAATCATGTGACCCAATTAAAAACACTTAAAAATGTTTTAAAATATTTAAAAGTATTTAAAGTTATACAGCCTGCTCATTACCTAACATACATCATATTACAATTCAGAAAATTGTAAAAACTATAAACAACATATATATAAAATAAATAACATAGAAATTATATAAAAATATACATTTAATCTTTTAATGTTCTTTGTCAGATTATTTTGCAACTTGTCAATAATCTTGGGTGAAAAAAAAAATGTTTCTCAGTCTGAGGTATCAGGTGAACAAAGATAAGTTTTCTCTCATTTCATCTCACAGGCTAGTGTTACTAGGATGTCACCTGAATACAATTTCATGACGTCCTTTTTTCCTCAGAACAAAGTACAGGTTTACATGGAACAACCTCTGATAGTCTTCAACCAGTATCTGACATGTACTAAAGAATATTTCAGGATTCTTTCATGACCCCCTTCAATTTTCATGATAATTTTGTTCAAGCTTCACACGAGGAAAATTCTGTGGTTCCTGAAATCAGCACTCTCTATAATTTCAGATTGCTGTGCTGGGATTTGTAAAAATGGAATTACTCTGGGGGGGGTGGATCAGTTATCTCTCAACTGAGGCCCCCCTTCCCCTTACAGACCCTACTTCATCTGTATCCACACATGCCTCAGACTTTGCTTGGGTAGCTGTATCCAAGGGAGTGAAAGTTCAGGGTCTGTAAAACAAGCAGGGCAGACTGAAACATATACATACCAAAGATATTCTAGCTCTAATAAATACTGTCAAATCTCTAAATCATCTTTGGGTTCAAGGCTCCCATTAGTAATCACAGACAACATCATTCTGATGTGGTACCTACAGAAACAAATGAGAGGAATAGCTATGGGCTCTATGTGCACACTCTCCTTTGCAAATTTAGTGTTAAACAACGGGGATGAAAATTATTTGTAGAAATCAGATGCTTTAAACAAGTGTTATTATATGGCCATTACAATGACAATTTGATTTTTTTGACAAATTGATACAGGACCTGTTGTAAGGTAGTTTTGATAAGCAGAGTGAATAATGTGATTTTTTTGAAGTTTAAGTGGAAAGCTAACAAGAGCATGATTTTTTTTCAAGACACGTTTGAACATTTCAACTGGAAATTTAGACTGAAAAAGCTACATTTCTAAACTCATACCCATATGCAACTACCATCCTAGACATATTAAAAATGTTATAAAGGGTCAGGAAGCTAGAATCTGTAGGTTGATAATACATAAGAAGCAGAAGTGACTGAAGAGATAGAAATAGTCATTAGTAAAGGTTAATCAATTCTTTTTATGGAGAATATTTTGAAAGAAGTGAAAGGGCATACCTATAATACAGACTAAATCAGTGAAACAGGTGAGTCAGACTGACAATGCAGACAAAACAAAAGCTATGTGCATTTTGTACAGCTCTGAGACAACTGCTATTAAGAATATTATTCATACAAACTGGAAAAGTATATCAGGCAATTCAGAACTTTCTAGAATTATTAGCACAGAACATCAGTTTGTAACCAAAGAGGAAATGTGGTTAAATAAGTATTAGAGGGTATTGAAGGTGGTGCGAGTGGATTTATACCAAGACAGATATTTGATAAACCTGCCACTATGCACACATGCGGAATATGTAAATATTGCAGATTTATAGCTGAAGTAACAGTATTTGAAGATGAAAATTGTAAAATTATGATTTCTGTTAAGTTCCGTTTCAATTGTCAAAGTAAATTTGTGGTTTATATTGCACTGTGCACCACATGCTTTTTGTTTTTATGTATTAAAAACTATTAACCATTAAGCTACTGTATAAAATATACCAATAATGCATTATATAGACAAGCTTAATGTTGTGTTTTTTTAATCAAAGGGGGTGACAATTTTGATTCCTTACTTGAAGAAAAAGAATTGTTATGTTATAGCAACTAGAATTAAATACTGATCACCACTCTGGTCTTAATGATTATATTAGTATAAAATGTTTCAAAACTGAGAGCTTTAAGATAACTATTTTTAATTTAAGATAGGTTGTAAACTCTTCATAATGTCGTGTGATGTCATGTGATTTATTCAATGTAATTTAAGCTTTTATGTTGTTTTCATTTGTTTTTCTGAAGTCCTTCAAACTGTACTGGACAAAAGCATGTAAATCCAGAAAAACGTTGTACTTTATTGTCTAATACTTAATAAGTCATTCCATCTAGTTGGATATTTTTTTCATTGCTGGAATACTCCAACACACAGTATATATATATATGTCTCTGTTTTTGGACATCCAGCCTTCCTACTCCAAGCCTCACACTTATGAGTCTTGGAATCTAAATCTTTTGTAGCAAAACCCCATACAAAAGTTGTAGAAAATAACTAGCTTAGCTGGATGAAGATCTGTGACTAATGCTGGAAACATTTTTACCAATTTAATTATATTTAATGTGTGTGTGTTTAATCACTGTAACAAAGCTGTCCTGTTAAGAATTACTATTTACCATATTAGTAGATGCTGGACAGGTAAATAATTCTTGTACACTTTGTTTTCTGTTACTCAAGAGTTATTTTATCTTTTAAATCCAACTCAAATTTTAGCATATCCTAGTTTTTATAAGTCTTTAAGATACTGCCTTTAACTTTAATATCTCAAAATTTAAAAAAATATATAGTTTTAACCTTTTTTACAAGAAATATGCATCCTTTTTAATATAAAACCAGTTCCCCTTCTTAAAATCAAACTCCTTTTCTATCTAATGAATTAAGAATGACTTTACCTTTCCAAGGTCCTTCATATGCATTATCTTTTTTACTTCACTTTTCTTTGAAGCAGTTTAGTTCAACAGTATCTGACTCAGGCATACCCTTTCCTGTTATTGGAATCTCATGTTTCCTTTGACCTGTTCTCTGTCGCTTCAACATTTACCACACTCTGAGATAACTTGACAGCTTTTTGTTTTCCATTTACTTCTGTCACTGATGGTTCCAGAGAGCTTTCCTGCACTCTTTGACACACTTCTGTTTTGATTTTCTCTCACCTTCTGTGAGCCCTCTTTTACTTGCCTGTAGGATAAGCGCCATTAAGTTTTTAGTAGCTCTTAAAGTAGCAGTGATCCACTTTTTATTTACAGCCACTCACACATATCATATAGTGATGTGCTCAGTAAAAGTAAGCATTTGGTCAGTTAGGAAACACATATAATTCTGCGGTGGTGCAGCAGTAGCGTTGTTGCCTCACAGCAAGTAGGTTCTCCCGTTCTATTCTCGGCTTGGGTTGGGAGTGCCTTCTATGTGGAGTCTGCATGTCCTCCCTGCGGTCGAGTGGGCATTCAAAGGACATGTGTTGAATGGGCGTGCCTTCGTTGAAGGCTGGCAACTCGACACCATAAAAAAAAAAAAAAAATCATTAGCGGGCCGGAGTTCCGCTGTGGCGACCTCTAACCGGGAAAAGCTGAAAGACAAACAACAACTTTCTTGAACAAATTACACATATGAGGTGTTAAGATTGACAAAGTCAGGTCTATAAACAAAAAGCAAAACAAGGCAACAATCTATCTAAACCAAGAACCTTGTAAAACAAACAAACTGGAGTTTAGTTTTGTTGGTAGAAAAAGACTTTTGTTTTCCTTCCCTTCACGACAACATTTTACTATACTACAGGTTTTTGATGACCTTTTAATTCTATCTGATGAAAAATCCGAATTAGATGACTTTGACTTACTACTACAATGCCTTTTTTTTGAAGTCTTTTTTAAGTTCACATATATAAGAAGGAATTACTTATTACTAACTTTGAATAACTACAAATAAACCGAAATCGGTAGTTTTTCACACTATATACAGAAAGGAGAGTTTGTTAAATTGCATTTTTTTTTGCCAAAGAATTCTTTTCACCAGAGAAAAGGTGTAGTGAAGTGCAAATGTATTAGTGATGATGGTTAGTTATAGTGATGATTTTAAGTTTGTAGTAGAGAGAATTTTATTTAATAGTGAAACTATTTACAACTTAAATAATAAATAGGACTAAAAAAAAAAAGTTGATTAGATTCATTGGTTGGGTATACTGTGATGTCAGCTTATTAACATAGGGCATTGACTATAGGTGTTTTTAATTGTGATTGTAAAATGTCTAGAAGAAGCCGCCATTAACTTAAGCGGCTTAGTCATTTTGTTCATTAAAGTCAGTATTGTATTTTCTCCGACTATCAGTGGTGTCGTCTTCAGTGGCTGTTTCGCTTTTTTTTCATTTCTTTTTAATTTCTTTTTCTGTTTCTGTTTTGGAAACTGGAGTTGCTACTGGAAAGTTATAAAAAGCACATTTAAATAATGTTACAAGTTGAGTACTCATGCACTAATGAAGTCCATTTTACAGAATGAAAGAGCTTGGCACGAGTGTATCACTATTAAATTTGTTTAAATTATTGACATTGTGCTCCTTGTAAGTTTCTCGTAGCAACTCCAGTTTGTTTTACAAGGTTCTTGGTTTATGGAGATTGTTGCTTTTTGATTCTGATTCTGGCAACCTACTACTGGGATGGATTCCCAGCAGCTCATTGAGAATAGTGGTTTCAGCACAGACTCCAATGGTGTTGATTCTAACAAGATGCAAGAAGGTTTGACCATGTTTATTGGTCTTTTAACTCAGGTGTTAACACAAAAGTCTTTAATACTCAATTTGGTTTATGGTAACATTGCTGGTAGCAAATTACATCCAGCACATTTTAATATTAATAATGATATTTCTACAGGGACATGTAGTAGGGACTCCATGGCTGCTGATGGCAATTGCCTTCTGAATCCCACTACACAACATTGTAGGATTGGTCCACAAATCAATCAATTGAGAAAGGAAACCAAAGAGAATTCACTTCTAGGCCTTGACTCTTCAATGCAATGAGACTGGACAAGATGGTGATTTTTCATTTGAACAATGGATTTCTAACCTCTGGACCTAAAGTGGACAGGAATGCAGTCTCATAACACTATGACTTTGAATGAACAGTTGATTTTTTTTTTGATAAAACATTACACAAACTTCAAGGACTTCAATTGTACAATATTTATTTCAGGGAATGTATAAAGAATAGATTGGTTACGTTTATGGAAATTTCTTATTGAATTAGATTTTAATTCTAGTTTATATTCTGATTTGGTGGGACTATTTGATTACTGTGGTCTAGACCTCATAGAATTGTTAATTAAGGACAACAATGTAAAATTTACATTTTAATACATGATTTAAGGCATACTGATGAGAGCATTAGGAATGATTTACTGTTTAGTTCTAATGTGAACAAATATAATGAAATATTTACAAAAGTTGATAAATATGCAGATACTGTGATTTTGAGGAAACTTAAGAAACTTGATAGAGATAATAGCAATTATGAAAGGGGTACTGCTTACCATTGCACCCACACCCCAAATTAAATAACCAGCAATATGTTAACACATTTGGGAGTGATACTGATAATGGTACACATTCGGGTCTGGTCATCTTTAATAATGAAAGCAGGGGAATGGACAATACTGACAATATGGAAACGTTATCAATGGATGAAATCCTCCCCAGGAGATCAGAGAGATTAGCTCAAGCCAGGGAACCCCTGAAATTAGTTCAATTCAGGGACCCTGGAATTCCACACCAAAATAGACAGGACTACAGGAATTGAGGGGGCAGCAGAGAGTGGGGGAAAAGAGGGGATATAATAATTGGGTCTATATTATAAGATCGACATTTGAAAACATCGAACAACATATGGTCGACACCATATTGTCGATGTCTTCAAACATCAACTTTATAAAAAGTCAAAAAAATAGGAAAAAAAAGTACCCTAACAGGTTTAAGCAGGGGGCAAGCCCTCCCTGCACCCTCCACACCCCCCCTACTTAAATATACCAACTCTGAGACTGCACTACATTGCAGTAAATGGAAATCTCCCCTTACAGAGATTTCCGTTTACATGCTCGAGATTCTGAGTGTTCAATATTCTCATGTCGACAATGTCAGATTCAACATTGTTGGCTTTCGAGAATATAATATAGACCCTAATAATTAACTAACTTGCCTTGTCCTTCTTTTAAAATTGTTGTCAAACATGATGTTTTTTCACATACATTTCATGACTACAATATATTTAACTACAGTAGTCTAGAGATTTCTAAACTGCAATAGTGGAGATTTAGTTGATGTATTATTGGAATTAAAACTTTTTGTCAGGAAGTTGAACTTAACTCTCATGTTTTGCAACTATAATCTACCTACAAGAGGTCTTGATAAGGAACGTTATACAGCAAGCATTTTAACCCCTTCCCCAGCATCAGGATTTTAATGCTTTTGAAAAAGCTCACGAAAATGAAATATATGAATTTTTTAAGAATACTAGAAATAAGTATTTCATTTTAAAAAGTAGTGAATGGAAGCTATTAAAAGTCCTTTCCCAAGATGCATCCATCAGTATTATGAAATCTGACAAAGGTGGGGGGGGTTGGACATTATGGACAATACTATGTATCTGGTAAGTTGCTTAATTTGCTATATAATGAGAGAAAATACTGTGAGATTTCCTTTAATGAAATTCACATAACATATAAAAAGATAAGACATTTAGATATATGATGCATTAATTCAGGGAATGTTAGCTTATGTTGAATATAAGAATTTACATACAGTTGAACCAAGGGTATCCTCTATTTTTGGTATCCCCAAAATTCTTAAGGATGTGTTTGACCCTCCCTACTTAGACCCATTGTTTCTGCACATGGGTGAAACATATACTCTATAGCCGTATTTTTTGAGAAGGTATTAAAACCACTTTTAAACTCATTTTCACGCATTCTTAAAGATACACGGAATTTTTTTAAGGAATGTTACCAATGATTCCTGGCACAAAGATTTATGTTTTACCACCATTACTGTTGTAGATCTTTTTGGTACTATTCCACATGAACAAGGCCTGGAATGGTTTAGGAAGGCACGTTTGACTAGTGATTTTTTGGATCAGAGAAAGAACAACTTAATTGCAGATTTAATGGAAATTGTTTTAAGTAATTTCCTTTATTTTGAGGGTGAATACTTTTAACAGCTCAAAGGTGTTGCAATGGAAGCACCATTTTTGTGAACATGGTTATGTGGAAGTAGTAAAATAAATTCATTTTTCGATCTGGTTATTCAAAATGTTGGACTAGATTCTATACATTCTTTGATGATATCTGTATTTTATGGGTGGAAACTAAATAAAAGTTTGACAGTTTTTTTATTACAATAATAATCCCACAGAATTCTTGAAATTCACCCATTCTTTTACATAAGAACAGATGAATTACTTAGATGTCACCATATTTAAGCTGGATGATGGCTTTAAGTCCAGCATTTATAGAAAAAAACACTTTCTCTAATTCATATTTGCACTAAAATAGTTGTCACCCAAGAATGCAGAAGAATAATTTAGTCAGAAAACCAAATGATCAGGTTTGCTAGAATAATTTCTGATACTACACTTTTTGAGACAGAAATCTCCTTTGTAAAATGTTTGAGTAAAGGGAATACCATTCACAGTTGTTGCACAAAACTAGACTGCAACTAATACAGGGAAGGAAAAATGGCAATAAATAATTTTCTATTTTACGTATGGGCCCAAATAAAGAGACTGCTACTATACATACCAAAGGAGATGGCCTTGGGAGAACAGGTTATAGTAAGGCTATAGTGTTAAAATACCAACTCAAGTATGATAAAAACTATTATCAATCTTCTTTTTCTTTCAGCGTTTCCAGGTTAGGGGTCACCATTTTACGGTGTTGAGTTGCCAGACTGGCACCCAACCTTCTACAGAAGGCACACACATGCATGCACTCAGGCTTAGGGCCAATTTAGAGTGTCCAATCGACCTACAGCATGTCTTTGGGATGTGGGAGGAAACCGGAGCAAACGGAGGAAACCCACGTGACCAGAAGGAGGACATGCAGACTCCGCACAGAAGGCACCCCAGTCAAGGATCGAACCAGAGAACTTCTTGCTGTGAGGAGGCAACGCTAACTGCTGCACCACCGTGGCTGCCCGATAAAAACTATTATCAATAAGAACTGGAAAATTTTTAGACAGGATTCTTGTTTGATGGATTGTATAGGAGGGCATCCCACATTTGTTTACAAGAGGGGGGCCACTCTGAACAGTGTAAAGATAATGGTTTTATACAGGGAAACAATAAAAAATCTGGTACCTGGAAATATGGCATTTGCAATTATTGCAATTTTGTCCTAGATTTATTTATTTATAATATATTTATTTATTTTACATTTGTTTATCGGGATAGTCCGACTGGATACAGGTCCATTTTCAGTGGTGTCCCTTATTAAAGCTTTAGCGAATAATAATAGGGTCTATATTAAATCAGCGAACACTGATTTATCAACCCCATGTAAGTGAAAACTTACAATCCCATACACTCGGAACAGTGATTTTTTTTCCCTACAAAAAAATTGCTGTTCCACAAAAAAAAAAAAAAACTTCAAAGCATTAGACAAAGTGGGGGACTTTGCCCCCCATAACCCCCACACACCCCTACTTAAATATAGCAACTACAAGATTGCACTACAGTAATGAAAATGGCAAAGTAAAGGAGGCGGCCAATCAATTTTTTTCCCTGGGAAAGAAATCACTTATATGCCATTTTGATATTTTGCTGTTTTGTGCTTTCAAGTTTGATCAAGACCCATTCGAAGGACTGCGTCTTTGATTATATAATAGGAACCCTAATAATATCATCACACTTTGTGGCAAAAGGCCAGGCCATCTTTAAACAAGCACATGAAGGGTTTAATAAGCTTAAGTATGCATCGTAATTAAAAAGTCAAATGGCTTGGACAAATAAAAATAAGGCTTCAGTTATAAACCATTCATTAGTATTATTAAAGATATGACTGGTGTGCTTAACAAGGGCGGACTTTGTGCTCTAACTATTTCTTATCCCATGTTTGGTGACCTCTAGAAGCTGAGATTTTTCAAAATCAGTCACATTAATATGTAGATGTCTGACAAGTATCTTCACTTCAGGGATGAGAGGGAAACTGGGTAAAATTTATTGATACTGCTAGCATCTCAACTATATTGGAGGGGAAAGATAATAGCATATTTCCTTAAAAGAGGAATATTTCCTTCCCTCAGAGACTTGTCATGCATGAGGTTGTAGGATAGCTTCTGGCAACCATTGTTAATTTAAGGTATTGGCAAAGGGCAATGCACCTTCCTCTACAACAGCACGTGAGTTAATGTTAGTTTGTAGCTTGTTTTCCTTAATTACTCAAATAACAGCAATAAGGTGAGGGGGAGATATGGTGGCAGCAACTGCAGAGTTTGGGGAATTGTTTTGGGAGAAATTATCTGACAAGGAATCAGATCCTTAGAATTATTAAGCTGAAAGTTATGAAAGATGAACAACGTATTTCACTTGATGAGTGAAATAAACCCCTCTCCAAATATTTTCTAACACAGTATAGTGAAAATACTGAAACTTCAGGAATAAACATTACCCTCACAACTTAACTTCTTCCTTGATTTAGTCATTTCTAATGGTTTTCTACTCTTCATAATCAAATGTACCTCCTATAAATGGATTAAGTGCAAAAGCTTTGTTTCTCTTCCATTGAAAGCTTCTTACTAAACTAATAAGCAAAGCCAACTACTTAACTTTTACTCCAAGTTCCTTTAACAAGGCAATAATTACAGTCATGAAAGAATAATTAATTAATGAAATCAGCTTTCATTAATGCTACGAGTCAAGCATATAGGCACCATGCAGTCAACAACCTACCAGGGCACTCCAAAAAAAAAAAAGATCACGATCAGATGACAGATTCCATTATCACTATATGCAAGGGCAGTTTAATTTAAACAACTGGCCAGCAATAAAAGATCCAGTTAACAGTGTGTTACTGATCTAGTTCAAAGCATCAAGAAAAACCTTACAGATATCCCTAAGATAATAGAAATACATCAAAGCAAGAGAATGTTATCAGATCGATCCAGTAGCTGAATTATACATTAAAAGGTTCAGCCCATGAAAGTAACTCATCCCTTTCATCAGTAAAACTACTTGGCATGAAAAGTTGATTGCCTTGCACTAGCCCCCTAAATTACTTACAAAGTTGTTAAGACATGTCTCATTTACTTAGTTAACACCACAGTATACAAAGTTAAGACATGTCTCATTTACTTAGTTAACACCACAGTATACAAAGTTAAGACATGTCTCATTTACTTAGTTAACACCACAGGATACAAAGTTGTTAAGACATGTCTCATTTACTTAGTTAACACCACAGGATACAAAGTTAAGACATGTCTCATTTACTTAGTTAACACCACAGGATACAAAGTTAAGACATGTCTCATTTACTTAGTTAACACCACAGGATACAAAGTTAAGACATGTCTCATTTACTTAGTTAACACCACAGGATACAAAGTTAAGACATGTCTCATTTACTTAGTTAACACCACAGGATACAAAGTTAAGACATGTCTCATTTACTTAGTTAACACCACAGGATACAAAGTTAAGACATGTCTCATTTACTTAGTTAACACCACAGGATACAAAGTTGTTAAGACATGTCTCATTTACTTAGTTAACACCATAGTATACAAAGTTAAGACATGTCTCATTTACTTAGTTAACACCACAGGATACAAAGTTGTTAAGACATGTCTCATTTACTTAGTTAACACCACAGGATACAAAGTTGTTAAGACATGTCTCATTTACTTAGTTAACACCACAGGATACAAAGTTAAGACATGTCTCATTTACTTAGTTAACACCACAGGATACAAAGTTGTTAAGACATGTCTCATTTACTTAGTTAACACCACAGGATACAAAGTTAAGACATGTCTCATTTACTTAGTTAACACCACAGGATACAAAGTTAAGACATGTCTCATTTACTTAGTTAACACCACAGGATACAAAGTTAAGACATGTCTCATTTACTTAGTTAACACCACAGGATACAAAGTTAAGACATGTCTCATTTACTTAGTTAACACCACAGTATACAAAGTTAAGACATGTCTCATTTACTTAGTTAACACCACAGTATACAAAGTTAAGACATGTCTCATTTACTTAGTTAACACCACAGGATACAAAGTTGTTAAGTCATGTCTCATTTACTTAGTTAACACCACAGGATACAAAGTTAAGACATGTCTCATTTACTTAGTTAACACCACAGGATACAAAGTTAAGACATGTCTCATTTACTTAGTTAACACCACAGGATACAAAGTTAAGACATGTCTCATTTACTTAGTTAACACCACAGGATACAAAGTTAAGACATGTCTCATTTACTTAGTTAACACCACAGGATACAAAGTTAAGACATGTCTCATTTACTTAGTTAACACCACAGGATACAAAGTTAAGACATGTCTCATTTACTTAGTTAACACCACAGGATACAAAGTTGTTAAGACATGTCTCATTTACTTAGTTAACACCATAGTATACAAAGTTAAGACATGTCTCATTTACTTAGTTAACACCACAGGATACAAAGTTGTTAAGACATGTCTCATTTACTTAGTTAACACCACAGGATACAAAGTTGTTAAGACATGTCTCATTTACTTAGTTAACACCACAGGATACAAAGTTAAGACATGTCTCATTTACTTAGTTAACACCACAGGATACAAAGTTGTTAAGACATGTCTCATTTACTTAGTTAACACCACAGGATACAAAGTTAAGACATGTCTCATTTACTTAGTTAACACCACAGGATACAAAGTTAAGACATGTCTCATTTACTTAGTTAACACCACAGGATACAAAGTTAAGACATGTCTCATTTACTTAGTTAACACCACAGGATACAAAGTTAAGACATGTCTCATTTACTTAGTTAACACCACAGTATACAAAGTTAAGACATGTCTCATTTACTTAGTTAACACCACAGTATACAAAGTTAAGACATGTCTCATTTACTTAGTTAACACCACAGGATACAAAGTTGTTAAGACATGTCTCATTTACTTAGTTAACACCACAGGATACAAAGTTAAGACATGTCTCATTTACTTAGTTAACACCACAGGATACAAAGTTAAGACATGTCTCATTTACTTAGTTAACACCACAGGATACAAAGTTAAGACATGTCTCATTTACTTAGTTAACACCACAGGATACAAAGTTAAGACATGTCTCATTTACTTAGTTAACACCACAGGATACAAAGTTAAGACATGTCTCATTTACTTAGTTAACACCACAGGATACAAAGTTAAGACATGTCTCATTTACTTAGTTAACACCACAGGATACAAAGTTGTTAAGACATGTCTCATTTACTTAGTTAACACCATAGTATACAAAGTTAAGACATGTCTCATTTACTTAGTTAACACCACAGGATACAAAGTTGTTAAGACATGTCTCATTTACTTAGTTAACACCACAGGATACAAAGTTGTTAAGACATGTCTCATTTACTTAGTTAACACCACAGGATACAAAGTTAAGACATGTCTCATTTACT